>NC_069137.1:42019328-42086828 GCF_026914265.1 Mya arenaria | reverse complement strand
AGTCAAGTCCTGTTGTTTTCCTTTGGTGTATTAAATATCCCTATGACGAAAACATGAATTCCAGAATTTAATTTTAAAAAAAACCAATGACATTTAATTTGTTGAAATAAATTTGACTATGTTATCATATTGCGTCAACGTACTTCCAACGTATATAAGACGGTACTAGAATTATTGATAATAGAACATTAGTGTCTTTTTAGTGTATGCCCTTTGTTACGGTAATACAGACGTTTTTACGTCAACTTTATATTGATTTGTTTCTTATAGTACAGTTGTGTGTAAAATAGTATATAGAGGAGGAAATTCTGGAAAATTGACATCCGCGAATCACCTCGAGCCAGATTGTAAGTATATATCATGTGTTTCCGATAAGGATAAAAAAATATCCGACCCGAGGGCACGTGTGTAGGTACGTGTGTTGATCGAACATATAATTCAAGAGACTTATACAGAGACTTGTTCTTTTCGCTCATCGAAATGGACACAAGTACTGGTTTGACTTTTGCATGATTCTTACCTACTTACATTTGTCTTCACAATTGAGTAAAATTTCATACGAAAAAGCTTAACCGAATATTTTAAATTTTTCACCGTCATGTTCTAGCATATCAAGTCACGGTACAATTTAGTGAGTTTCTAAAAAAATATATTGAGAAACACGTTCAATTAAATGCTTAAAAAACATTTCATCGCCTTTCCACAATATCCCGAAAACATCAAACCAACATAAGGATGCTACATGCTAGTAGTATCTTTGTGCGATCCTTAGCGAATTTGAAGAAGTATACTTCGCTGATGTGGTTAAATCCGTAAGAGATAGCTCGTAAGGTCGACCAAACCCGTAGTTGACGTTTTTGTCTATTGTCATTGTTCTATGTACAAATCGATTGTCATCATTCTTTATTTCCAATACAAAGGGCTAGTTATTGATACACAGATATTTGCATTGAAATTTGTTTTCATTTTCTAATAGTCTTGGTAACGATTCAATTAAATTTCATCATATTTGATTTCATAGAACAAAATAATAAAAACCAACATATGTTTTATGACAAACACAGGTCATACACACACAGCCCTTTAACATTTAAACTTTAACGTCATAAATATTTTTTTCTGGTCCTTTCCCTCAGTTTCTGCTGCTTGACACCCAAACAAAAACAATTTGAAATTAAGCGAGCTTAAATCCATAAAACATTGTCAAGCAACCGGTTGAGGCTCAGATTCATAATTATCTTCAGTTTATTACACCAGCAACAAATAAATACTGCTAAAGAGCACTAATACAGACGTCTGCAATTGCCTCGGGAACTACAGTTAATGTTTCGACAATAAAAAGGAAACAGGGACAACCATAGAAGCCACAACTTAACGAAAAACCTCTTTAGAGGGTCAACGAAAAAGACGTACAAAACTTTATTTCGATACAAACAAAGTGCAACACAGCAACGACCGACTTCACATTCATGAATATATCATTTATATAATGCCTTGGAACGATCAGCATAACTGGCGGTTTTACCTGCGTCATTGGAATTCAACTTCACAATTGTCCAATGATGTATCAAAAAATCAAAAATCAACTTGAACGTAGTGCCTACTCGGAGCTGGCATCAATTGAAAGATAAAACAGAAAATAAAATAAGTATATAGTATTATGCATCAAATCTAGTACCAACCTTCAAATGAATGAATATATGTCAAGTAGCCTATGTCATATGATCAAATAGTTCTACTATGTGTGTGTTCAGTATCTATAGAACCTCCAATAAAGATAACACATAAAAGTTGTTAATGTTTGTTGGAGACTCAATAGTTCGCATGTGTAGTATTGGCATGTTTGCTTGTGCGGTGTGTCTTTCTAACAGAATTAGCTGACTATTGGTTTGTTTGAAGACAGAAATGGCAAGCAAACTGATTTTCAAAGGTTGGTGTTCTCACAAAGACGTATCTCACAGTCAATCTTACAATCTTCTAACATTTCGTAAAAATATGTTGATATATCAGGATGAAAAGGTTATGTTGGCCCAAGTTTTATTAGTGTTATTCTTCAATAAATGGCAAACCAATTTTCAAAGATTTTTGTTCTCACAGAGACGTATCTCACAGTCAAACTTTCAGTCTTCTAACATTCCCTGATAATGTTTATATATCTAAATAACAAGGTTATGTTGGCCCAAGTTTCATTATTGTCATTCTTCAAAAATTGCAACGTTTCTTTTCGCTAATCAAATATTTCGTCATTCAAAGCAATCCGTTTGGAACTATCGGGATATCAACTAACTATCAAACAATTGTGCAAAATGTTGCCAAACACAATATAAACATACAATCTCTAGCTAAAGGGAATACCTAAAAGTCAAAACTCTAAAAGGTGTATTGTGTGCCTAAAGATATCGATCTTAATGAGACCACAGCTGTGGGTTGGAATGTATAACATTTCAAAGTTTTGAGACTCTCTCGTCAGTTATTTAGATACAGTCTATTGAAAGCATTAAACAATCATAAAAATCCTTTTCTTTGTAATCGGAATCAATTGTTCTCCCTCTAATGGCTATAAACGCCATACTCTATCCGAAGAAAAGCTTACTGCTAAAAATTCGTTATGGAAAACCATACGCAATTTCAAAAGTTGATACAAATCAATGGTCGTTGTTTTATAAACTTAACCAGAAACTACTGGATAACTTCAAAAATAAAATAAAGTTGTAAAAGCCATCTCCTTGCTTGCTCCTTTTAAGTAGTATATCTTGATGATTATGCATAAAATAGCGCTTATATTCGTTAGAGATCCCTGATGACGATATGTAGTGATGTTCACTGAAACATGAGCACCTAAAGACTGAGTTTCGTAGGGTAAACAAGAAATCATTCCTATTTTTTTCTTTCAGATTTCAATGTTCATGTTTGTAAAATACTCATCATTACTGTCTTCTAGACACGGTTTTCCCTGCATGAATGGATTAAAACTGTAATTGTAGATCTAACACCATTTAAACAGAATTACTGCTTCTATAAAAGGAAGTAAACGTCAAGTTAGTTAACTTGTGGAAAAAATATCTTGAGGGAAGGAAACTTTGGTACATTTATTCTTTTCAAAACATAATTACGTTCAAATTGTTTTCTTAATCCCTATATAATGAACATTCGTCTTCAAGAGTATAAATATTTGATGGTTACAAAACTTCTCTTAGATTTTATTAATAGAATTTCTAATCTCTTCAAAAGCTCAGTGAACTTATACATTATTTTCACTATTTCTATTCAAGTTATGTATGCAAATAAGAATATTTAATTTAAAAGGAAAAATAAGTTATATTGTTTTGAAAATACTATCACGAGTCATTAAATTACGGACTCAAGTATGAACATAACCTATTAGTTATTTCTTACCGCACCATGAGGTGCTTTTTGAAATTTGAGAATCCTTCCTGCGTCATCAAAGTTATTTTTCTTTTGAAAATTAAATACCTCATTAGAACGTTGGTGACATATCTTGATCAAATACCTTAAGAGTAACACCTAATCCTAGTGATTCAAATACGGAAGACAATTGGCATTGAATTAAATTGGACAACTCATTGGTCTTCGTGAATAGCTTTTGTTATTTAATGAATTGCAATTTGTAGCGTTGTTTTTGAACATTTTTCTGAATAGGTTTTTTATCGTTTGTTTCGGGTGCGCTCAGGGAAACATGGCGTCAATGTTAATATCGTTGTGTCTTCGCCTATTTTTAACGATTTAGATGTATTTCAAATTGAATAAACTTTGAATAATATTCAAATATCAAATTGTATACAACTTAGAGGAGTAGGTAATGGAATGGAAAGTATTCTATTGATGTAAGTCGAAGAATGTAGCTCAGTAAAAACTTTGAATAATAAGCAATTATCAAATTGTTTACGATTCAGAGGAGTAGGTAAAGAAATGGTTTAGTTTTCGAATGATGGAAGTCGTAGACTTTATCTCAGTTAAAGCTCTGATAACTGTTCTTTGATCTGTATCCATGGTATTGTATCTTCTCATGAACTGATTATAAAAATAAAGGCAAAGGGCCAAAACGACAAAGAAATAATGATGCAAACATATTGACAACACAAGCACAAATACAAACACCTGAACACAGACTTCCCGGAATAATCAGACAGACCACACAGAAGCTTTGTTCCATGTACAATTATAAACAAAGCAATGCTTGGCAAGAGTACAAGCACGATACCTAGCGGCCTAGGTAGTGCACGGGGATATTTCTGTGGCGAATTTCCTTGATGGAATAAACTGCAAAATTGCCCTTTCTTTAGCGCTAATATACGAGACCAAGACATCGAAAATGATCAAAAGGAAAAAAACATTATGCATAAGCCAAACAACGCGCGACGTAACACAAAACTACCCTCCGCTTTTTAAAGATTGGAATTAGCCGGGCAGTTAGAGAGACAAAGGTACTGTAACATTCAGCAATCGTCTTTTGCACTATGTTTAGTACAACTTAATAACATCACCAGTAATATTTTTAGTATACAAAAACAGCGTTGGAGGGCTCGATCACGTGTCAAGTCAAAAGCCAATACACGGCAAGCTCGCAAAGCAAGATCACGCCTCCTAGGAACACATCAAATGTTGACCGAAGCGACAGCCAACCAGACTGTAGGTCAGCGTGACGTATCGGAAAACAGGATTGATAACGATCCATTCATTCATAAACAGTTAGGTTCATATATTTTAAAGTGCAGGGTCTAATAACTAAATTAAAAAATAAACTTAACGGTCAAGAGCTCGAAATATTTTTAAGAAAAACAACACAACACACACTGACACAAATACATACAAGTTTATGCTTCACTTGATTACAGTATATATGGTTTCAGTCATTCTATTTCAAACATAACTGAGACAGTTGAAGTAATCACATGCAACTCAGAAGGAATATTATTTACGTAAGAGAAAATCTTGAAGATGAAAACGTGCTGAAATTGAGACACGATGACACACAAATTTCGATACGACTGAATGGGAGTCACTTCGACACTGCCACTGCTCTATTTCTGTTGCATTATTATTTATAATACCTATCAATTCAAGTAAACGAGTCCTTGCAGACTCAGATGTATATGGCATTATTTTAGGAGATATTATCCACATACAAAATGTATACATTGAACATACATCCACATTTATTATATTAGGAGATCTTATCTAAAGAATATGAACTATGCCTGACTATCTAGTACACAATACTTAATCACTTATGCATATTACTGAACATTCTACAAGATATCATGATACTGATAATGAGCTACCAAGAAAGTCAACAGATAAAAGGACAAATGCAAAAGGAAGATTGGGGCATGTACACTAATTAGTAATCATGGTGCCAGCCTAATTGATTATTGCATAGGACATGTTAGTCAAAATTTATTGAACCAATTTGCCTCAAACGCCAAATTTGCTATCAAATCATATTTACATTACTTAAAATGAATGTGCTAAAATAAATCCTGAAAAATAGGACTAAGCACTGTCATAGCCGTTGAAATTCGACCGACGAGTCTTACTACAAACACAATGAGAAAAATAAAGTCAGTTTTATTATAGCGTTGCATAACAGTGAATCAAAGAGCAGGCTTAATGAACTTTATTGTAGAATATTAATTCAAATACAGGAAAATATATTTATTTGATCTGCATATGGGTATTGATCCCGTCAACAAGCCTTTGTTAGGTAAACATGTACCTTATAACATTGACTGTACGTCACAAATTTTTTAAATAATATCTGTGAAGAACCCCCTGCCCCCCGCCAACTCAACGTTTTACAAAAATATATATAAATATTACATATAAATTAACAGTCCATGTATAAGGCTGGGAGTTTATATAAGAAAGGTTTAAGGTGTTATAACTATGAAAATAATAAATTACGCGCGTGAAAATGTTTAGACGCCAGATTTAAAAATGCAAAACATTATTTGAAAGTGTTAAAGTATGGCAATACAGTTATACGACACCGCAATATCGGATTAACTTATTTCACAAAATATGTTATATCTATTAATAAATCTGTAAACTTATAGTATACTGTAACCACCAATGTGACTACGTGAATTGTACTTATTTCCTGTCTTAATGTATCAATTAAATGAATTAATTATCAATTTAACTAATTTTCTTTTAGTACACGACAGGTTATTTGCCTAATATGGCAGCGATATTATTAAATATTCAGTTTCACGATCACGACTTCAATAAAAACCTGTGACAAAATCACTGGCATTCATGTGAAATCACACAGAGCTAAACCGTAGAGAATCAATGACATTCCTTTAAACAAAATGTAAAGAGAGGGAAATGACTATACGACCAAAAAGAAATAAACATAATTGAAATGAAGGTAACACTCAATCACAGGATTTTATCAAGCTTTAAACCTGGTCAATGCTCGAAAACAATAAATACCAATGTGCTGCACTGGCAATGTAAAATACATGCAGCTGATTTATGTAAACAAATGAGTGTTCACAACAATTTCAAAAGACAGCATTAAAGAAGGGTGAACTGTTAAAGGTTAAACTATTAAAATTAAAATAATGAAAATTAATACATCTGAATACATGTTGACCTATTAACAAATAATGTAAATGATTTCGTTTCTGAATTACACATTCTTCTTTTATACTGTAAAACGTTTTTTAAATACAATATAATGGGAAGGAATACGCATGACTAATTAGTAAATAAATACCTTTATCAGTAAATCTCGCACATGTGAAAGTTGACTCTTTCAAAAGGAACGTAATTCACAATGGAGCTTAGATTTCTTAGACCACTAGAATATGTAATTATTTTATAAAAAAACACATATCTAGACCCAAAAATATTTGCAATTGAAGGCAGTTCATTTTAAGGAAAGGAAGTTGGGGTGTACATATATGTGTATGGAACAGAGCGTCATCGCATTTGTCAAACAACCGTCGAACTGTTGAACGTCAGCAGCATTAGTGGCTACTGCTACAAACAATCCCACATATTTGCACAAACATGAACACATAACCGTACTCATAACAAGCCTAAACTAATACTTATATGCAAATAAAGATACTTCACCAGATCTTCACAAAGCAAATACAATGCACAGCATTATAAAATGTCTCCATACACTGATTCCAAAACAAACAAACATAGAAATCGTCTACAAGAATCACCATTAACTAAAACCATAACACTGGCAAGATTTTAAATCTGTCAATTCACAACACTTATCCTGTTCAGAATATATATGATAGAAGAGCATTATAAGGATATTGTTTTAAGTCAACTGATCTGCGAAATTTCAGTTTGGTTTCAATCACTTTTTTTTACTTACTTTTACACCATTTTGCCTTGACATTGTTTATTTCAAGTAGTTGAAATGACATCTTATGGGCCTACAATCCATTCTCCTATTTATATGTTAAATTTACCAAACATACTTATGGAAAAGCCAATCCATGTTTCATCGGTCTTTATCAGGGCGGATGTTATGGGTGCGGGTGAAATACTTGTCAAAAGTCCGACCTCTTTAAAGTTCTTAATAAAACTACTTTAGCATTTTATAAAAGAATAAACATAAATATGCAATTTGTGATCCGTGATAGAATTTCGTCCAAGTTCAGCTAAAAATATTGAATAAAACTACTCATTGCAATAGTTTAATATTCAAAGTAGTTTTTTATTTGTTTATCCTACCTTATAAACTGATATAAAAATACATCAGGCATCAATGTTTATCATCATTGCTTACTGAATAAGGAACATGTGCTCGAAATGACCACTCAAGGAAGCAACTCGAATTGAGCGCATTCCGACGTAAAATACTCATTGTTGAATTTTATACGTGCTAAACAATAAGTACTCTGCTCAACTTCTTTATAATTAAAACTGATTTAGTTTGTATTAAAACGTGGATACAAATGTCAATATAACTCGTAAAAGAAATACATATTTGATATTATTTTATTAATTTAAAACTGGAAATCTTTAAAAATCGCTGTTGAATTTCACTAAAAGATATTTCCAGTAATTATAAAACTAATTCAATCAGGCAAGAAAGCATTAGAAAGTTAGGATATGAAAGACTAAGTCAAACACACATCCCGGCAACAGCCATTCAAGAGAAATAACTCGAACAGTGCGCATTAAACCGCAAACAGCTCATTGTCGAACTTAACGCCCGCTGAAAATTTATATAAGTGTTAAAGGGAAGTGACTCGAACCAAGTTCATTCCCTCGTTAAATCATCTTTGTTGATCAGCACCCTGTTAAACTACAAAATTGCGATTGAAACTTGACTACCAATTGAAATAAAACTTATTTAGACCCACAATATAATATTATCAAAATTATTTATATGTGGTATGTGCGATTGTTTGAATAAGTGTGAGGTTGTGCACATAGAACAGTATATTAAAATTTTACTGACCATTTCGAACGGTACCTAAGCCCCTGTCACGCTTAGCCGCGTTGCCACTGCGATTAAATGCGTTGTTTAATATCAAGAGCGCCAATAGATCGCAGGTAAAATTGATATTTTAAGAAAATATCGATGTCGTGACGTTCTCATGGCAACCGTGGCGTTTCTATGGTGCTCGATGGCGTTCAATCGCGTTCCTACGGAATTCTTGTTAGCGGTTGTCTGCGCTCTCGTGACGCTCTCAAGGCGCTTCCACTTCGTGCATTAAGTTGTTACTGCGCGCGCACTGCATGTGCACTATACTTTCGCGGCACCCACACTGTGCGGACGGTGTGCATTTGATTTTAAACAGTTCAGACCACGCCTGCCAAAAAAGGCTGGAAAGGTGATGAAGGCAGTGAAATATATATGCCGCAAACACTGGCGGTGCCACTGGGTCGGCGCAGCGATTCTTGAGATTCCAATGCGCGCAGATCAGCGTTCTTATTTTTCTTGGACGCCATGGGAACGCGGTCCTAGTGTGACAAGGGTTTTACAATCCTTGTAAAACATCCCCCATTACATCTGCTGTTATTGTAGTATACTTTTTTGTAGGGATTTGTATTGTTGTTCCGTGTTTCTACTTTTTGAATGTGCCGTTGAACAGGGTTGATGTTTTAACCTTCGACAACTGGATTTATTTCTGTAGTTTACCATATAAATACAGATTGATGTATTGGACTGGAAATCAGATAATAACCAGTTTGATTTTTAAGTACCTTTATTCTCGGCACCAACTGCTTCTTACTGAGTCTTGACATATCATATTGTTTTACCAGATAAAACCTAATGCAAATTCGCACTAAAAAGACACGTAATGTCAAGCAACAACAGCATATACAGCTATGCAAGTTATATATAGAAGTGAAATGATATAAACAAAACACTTACGAGTCTTTTGCAGTTCTTACTACAATTGGATGATGTATTTTAACTATGTCTGTTAAGTATATTGTACATCACACAAAGTATGTTTTAAAGATCTGAATAAAATTGTCTTGGCTCGAGGTAATTCGCTGATGTTAATAGTCGAGAATTAGAGAATTAAATCGTCTCTTCATCTGTGTACTTTGTACACACTTGTACTACCAGATACATACAAAAAGCTGACGTCAAAACGCCTGTATTACCGTAGGGTTTATAAAATAAAGTTTTTCTATATTTATTTCAACTTATTAAATGTCATGATGTATTCGAACTTAAATTCTGGAAATTATGTTTTCAACTTTTGAAAATACAAAATTAACAATTCAGAAAGTGTATCTTAAGTTGTATGACTTCATGGAATACCTTCTTTCACATCACGTGACAATAATGGAATGGAATCATTTTGATGGCTATCGCCACAAAATGGGACTTGTCAATCAGGTCAAGTTGTAACGTAAAATTTGCTAGGCCAAACCCTTTGGGCAGAATTTTGTTAAACAAGGTTATTACACTATTTTCTAAACAGAACTTAAATATGTCATAAGCGGTTGATCTGAGCCGAAGTCTTTTGATTATTAATAGTACCAAGTAAAATATTAGTTTAGCAGAAGCCAGGTCATTATTATTATGTTCTCATAGTACCTAATCGATACCTGCCTGACACGGTAATGACGCTCCAATGAAGTTAACGCTATGGCATTTCTACACTCAGTATCTTTGAATTGGAATTAAAACATAAACACAGGTGAATTAATACTGAGGACGGTCACAGGCAAACTCGTCCACGTCTTTGGGTTCCCAATATTCCTATAGACATATATAAGAAATTCTTTGAATCTTTGCTTGTCGGAAACTGCTTGGCCCGCTCACTTGATATTTGTATTAAGCATCATAAAGTAATCCTCCATAACGCTTGTTTAATTCGTGCCCCGGAGGTGAACTGTTCCCACTTTGGTGGTACACAAGTTTCCTTAAGACTTGCGATAACTTTTTTATTCCATATCATAGAGGCACGAAATAAAATGCCGAGTGTGGCATAGTAATTGTAGAGCGGAATGCGCGTCATGATAGTTTGGAAATATGTACTTTATACTACTTACAAGGCGAAAACATGTTCCAAAAATCTCATTTCATCATGGTTTCGCCGCCATCTTGCATAGCAAGCTCCAAAACCTCACTTAAAGCTTACATATAAAAACCTGCGACCTATTTTTGTCAACAGTCAATGGACTTCCATGGATTATAGCAAATATTTGTTCGTTCCAAGACAAAACATAAACAAGTTGTCAAAACGTTCAATCTATGAGAGAGCAGCTTTAAATCCTTGCAGATTCGGAATATGTGTACCCCCCTGTTATAGTTTGTATTGAGTCAGAAGGTCCCGTAAGATATAAATCAACATTTTAGAAAGTGCTATATAGTTATTATATTTTAAATGTATTGTTGCAATAATTGTTTCAATATTCATATAGCCCGGAATTAACATAACAGCGTTTTCCCATGCCGGTACAAATTTCGAGCTATTGAAATTCGTGAAACAGTCCAATGACACTATTGTTTCCTAAGTAACATGTGTATATTACAACGGTTTAATTTTGTTTGTACCGGAGGATTAGGTTGGGAAAACTAGAATAGCTATAATTCCGGGCTACAACTATTTACGTTTAAAAGTAATTTTAAATGGTTTATCTTTTCTTCGCGTTCTTGTGACATCATTTGAAATAGACGATTTCGGTTACAGTCGGGTCGTTCTATTTACAGAATAGGTAAGAACGAATTACTGAATGGTTTTCTTAAATGAAATGAAGTATTTTTTTTTACATTTCTTGAATGAAATTATGAACTATTGGTGTAAATATAAGGAGTGAATTGCGGGGTTGATGTCATTATCTAAGATATGAACGCAACTGGGCTGGTCAAAGTACGCGTGGAGTAATCCACACACTTCGACCAACCCAATCGCGTTCATACCCCGATAATGACATCAACCCCGCAATTCATTCCTTAAATAAACGCAACGTTTATGTTGATTTCCATCCGTGTTTCCTTCTTTTAAATGGCGCATAATGGTTTCCCATTTTAAATATTATCTGTGAGTACAGATAAATATACCGATTCTATTTTTAAACTTAGTGGAATTAACGTGGTACACACCTCTTGTAAATTTCAAATAGGAAAAGTGCGAACGATGCATGTTTCATTGGCAAGGTTATATATCAGTAATTAAGATTAAATGTGTTATGCACAACAATGTCAAGTTCATGTAAGTTCTTGAGAAAAAAATAATCTTCAATTGTATGATCTGGTGCCAAGTTCCTTTAAAGTCATATCGTTCAGTAATTTATCATGTACGTATTATACTGATCAAATGCTTTAACATGTGTCTGTGAATCATTTTATGATTGGTCATTGAAATATATGAGGCAAATAATGCGCCAAGGCCTGGCTTGATATTTTGCCATTTGAATATATGCTACTGTTTAGTATTTCCCTACACCATATGTTTGCTATTACAAAACAATTATTAGCCTAAGTATCAATCTGACAGCAGGAAAGGTTGGACGAATGTCATATTAATAGTTTACTCGTAATGAATATACTGCATTCCAACTCTTTATAAACATTGCGGTAATACAATTATGCACAGTTTATATCGAGAGACTGCTTTCAATGGGTTTTAAGCGTATACTAATTATAATTATGATGGTTTAAGGTTGCGCCTACAATGTTTTCGACGGTTTACATTCAATCTTTGTCAGGCGTGTACATATACAATTATTCACGTTTTGAAAAATATAAACTCTATTGATTTCAGGAGATTCGTACGAGTACTCGTTGTACTTCAGTACATAGGAAGATTAGCTTGGCGAGACACTACGGGTTGAGATTGTGATTGAGATTTTACGTAAGTATTTTTGTGATATTGGGGCCAGGTGTTTTTATACAGAGTTTTTTTTGTCTGCGTGTCATGTACCATCTATCTTGTTAACACTCTCTACAAGATAGCGGAGGTGGATCATTATGCAGCCAAGGCAGACATATGAATATTGAAAGCTTTAAAACGACACAACGTTTAGTAAAGCTACTGCTGTCTATTGAGTAATAGAAACTTTGGGTTAATTTAAGCAGAAAATCGAGTTATGTTGTGTGGGTTGCGTCCCCTCTGTTGTTGATGTTGCAAGCAATGCTCTAACTAGACAAAAATCATTGGCTTGATTTGAAACCTCCAGTCGTAAACTCCATACCGAAATTGGTCGATTTTTAGTATTGATAGAAATGATCGATTCTGTATTTGTTGTTTATTGGACAAAGACATACTTGTTATGGATGATGAAAATCATGTATTTTTTAGTGTTCAAGATTTAATGACATCCGGGTAAAATATTTGTTTTCTTGGTATCGTGGAAATACTGACATTGATCATTTTCACATCCTGATGACATCGGAAAAAGTTACCCATATCATATCCACTGCTCTTTACGTTCATAAACTCATGTTAGCTAAAGATCATATTTATCTTTGTTTAGCAGATAAAACACTTATTAAGTTACATATATGTATTTTTTTATGTTGGATTTACATTGTTAAATGTATAATGGTCTGGAGGACTTTTATTGAATAAATGTTCGTTCTTTCAAACTTGTCAGACATGTCAAAACCTCTTTTTGTCAAACGACCAGATTCTGGTATTGAACAATTTCATAGGAATTGACCTTCTGATTCTATACCATAGACTTCATTTGTTATTATTGTTCTGTTTACTTCATTTGTTAAGATTTATAAATACGTTTATCAAACATCAGAACATATCGATTTTTATTGATGATCCTTTTCTAAAAAAAATCAAAACATGTCATTTGAATTGCGTTAAAATAATGACTTAAGAATTGGTGTTTATCTGCGTAATCAATACATGGATCAATATGGTATGAAGCCCGATCGAGAGAATGGAACGGAATATCCCATTTCGGTTTGACAATAATAAGCTGTTAAAGGTGCTTATTCACCAATGTGAAATCTAAGAGGTTATATAAGGAATTCGCTTTCTCACTGAGACCTCGCATCAGATTTATTTTTGCTAATGCATTATGCAAACTACCCACTAGCTGGGCCACCTCACATAATTTAAATCGAAAGTGGCTGACTACTGAACAACTGAAATAAATGTATTTGAAAACTTGCGAAATACGCCTTCTTATTTATCCAAAAATAGAATGGCCATAACATCAGCAAACGGTTACAAAATTTAAACAAAGTCTTCTATATTTCAACCAGAATGTACGTTTTTTTTGCATAGTTACTTTATTCCAGGTCTTCAACTATTGACGAAAATAATATCGGTCACAATACTTTAAAGTATGATGAGCATACACTCAATTTAACATTCTGGTACATATTTCTAATATCATTCAAAAATTGCAATGGAATACTAAGACATCTTAAGAAAACAGCTCAACATAACAAATACCTTTAACTCTATGATTACCTCTAACCTTTTTGAATTCGAAACTTAAAAATGTCATAAATTGCCCACTCTATCGGCGGCGCCATTGATCTTACCAAAAAGAAAGTAAACAAGAAAAGGAGGTAACTTTTTTATCAATTATTCGATTTGTTTTCATTTTACCTTGTCTTTCTATTTAACTTGTGCAGCGATGCTTAATAGAAAGGAAAAACAGAAACTTAATGATGATGAAATCATTTATTCTGATGTCCAGCTTAAGTTTAGTCTTTGAAAAAATATTATTCCAATTGACGTTTTAAATTAGTTTTTTTTTTCAATTATGCTCTTTCACTCAATTACTTTTTAAAGAAATCCTGATCGGGCTTAGTCATTATTTGTTCTGAATCATCCACACGTTTATTTTAAACATAAATTGCTCTATATGCATGGGTTCTTTGTTTAAATTAAAATGCACTCTTGTCCGTCAGATATATGTGATTTCAGAAGCGGAAAACATTATCGAACTAACGACAATTTTACACCTTCTCACAATAAGTATTCAATGTAAAAGATATCGTTATTTTTGCTTACTTCAATTTATTTAACATTAAGACGGCGATGCTTTCATGCAAGCGAGTGAATGCGCGAACTTCCAAACAACACACTTTATGAAACCAGCTAGTGATTAACAATGTTGTTTAGCGCTTGTTCGTTAGATACTTTCTAAAATAATATATTTGAGTCCAATTTGCGAAAGCATTAGTGTCAACACTGAAATTCGAAAAAAATAGTAAACATAATCAGATAAAAGAAGACATATACTTGAAATTCGATAAATACGTCTTTTTTTCTGTACAATCTTTTTTATTAAAGTAGTCACTGAGTTTACTTGTTGATTTACATGACGCATAAAGGTATTGACACCCTTATTATTGGGACGTTAAACTGTCTTTTGCAAGCCCATTCATCACGACTTTCCGTAGTATTATAATGACAAAAACACCGATTGATTTCAAAGCTTTTGAAAAACAAGCACAGTATAATTTCAATAGATCAGTACTCTTTTGCTTGTAGTCTAAGTAGAAATAAACAAGCTATATACAATATGTTTTGTAGCACGTTCAAGATTTTGAAATACTAAAATTCAATGTCACAATTATTCGTTATTCAATACTTTTATTATTCGCTGGCTTATTACAGGTTTTCTCAAACCGATTCCATAATCCGCATCTGAGATGTGATATTTCTCTTCGGTTGTTGCAAACTGAAATATTCACAAAACTAATCTTAGTGTAGTTTATATTTATGCTACCTGCTTGAAAATGATATATGTGGTGCATATCTATAAATAATACATTTTTTTCTATTTCAAATTTTCCACTGTGAAAATGTATGCTAAACAAAACCTGCATTTATTTAAGCAGATAACTTTAAATAAAAACATGTTATTGTCAATGAATACACTAAATATTAAAATGACATTATTTTAGAAAGAAGTGTTCCTAAAAGGTTTATTCTAGATACATTTTTTCAAGTGAAACTATGTTTCCTGAGTGATCACCCTAACTATTGGCTTAGATTTTAGGTTTAATGTGGTTTTTGATGAATATGTATGGTTGCTCCCCTTATATTAGAAAACTATGTTGACACAGGTTCCGACACTATCAACTTTTAAACGAATGTTCTACTAAAATAGCACAAAGTACTATACAACATAGCTTACAATCCCACGGACAGATAACCTTTTTTAATATCTGATTAAATTGGGGTTCATAAACTAATGTCAAACTTCAACGGATACTTCACCAGTGCAAACTCGTATTGACTACGGGTACCAGAAACCTATGTCGAACTCCGCAAAATATGTTATCAGTGCATACTCGTATTGACTTCGGGTATCAGAAACCTAGGTCGAACTCCGCAAAACATGTTATCAGTGCAAACTCCTATTGACTTCGGGTATCATAAACCTATGTCGATCTCCGCAGGATACGTTATCAGTGCATATACCTATTGACATCATGTACCAGGAACCTATGTCGAACTCCGCGGGATACGTTATCAGTGTATACTCTTATCAACTTCGGGTACTAGGAACCTATGTCGATATCCGCGGGATACGTTATCAGTACATACTCTTATCGGCTTCGGGAACTAGGAACCTATGTCGAACTCCGTGGGATACGTTTTCAGTGCAAACTCTTATCGACTTCGGGTACCGGAACCTATGTCGAACTCCGCAAAATACGTTACCAGTGCATACCCCTATTGACTTCGGGTAACGAAACCTATGTTGAACCCCGCAAAATACGTTACCAGTGCATACTCCTATTGACCTCGGGTACCAAAATCTATGTCGAACTCCGCAAAATACGTTATCAGTGCATACTCCTATTGACTTTGGGTACCAAAACCTATGTCGAACACCGCGGTATACGTCGTCAGTGCAAACACTTATCGACTTCGGGTACAACAATTTTTATGTCGAACTCCGCGGGATATGTCATCAGTGCAAAAAATTATTGCCTTCGGGTATCAGGAACCAATATCGAACTCCGCAGAATACGTTACCATTGCATACTCTTATTGACGTCGGGTACCTAAAACCTACGTCGAACACCACAAGAAACGTGATCAGTGCATGCTCTTATGGGCTCTGGGTAATGGAAACCTATTCCGAAATCCGCGATATATGTTATCAGTGCATACCCTTTTTGACTTCGGATACCAGAAAACTATGTCGAACTCCGCCAGATACGTTATCAGTGTGTATTCTTATTGACTTCGGGTATCAGAAACCTATGTCGAACTCCGCCAGATACGTTATCAGTGCGTATTCTTATTGACTTCGGGTATCAGAAACCTATGTCGAACTCCGCCAGATACGTTATCAGTGCGTATTTTTATTGACTTCGGGTATCAGAAACCTATGTCGAACTCCGCCAGATACGTTATCAGTGCGTATTCTTATTGACTTCGGGTATCAGAAACCTATGTCGAACTCCGCCAGATACGTTATCAGTGCGTATTCTTATTGACTTCGGGTATCAGAAAACTATGTCGAACTCCGCCAGATACGTTATCAGTGCGTATTCTTATTGACTTCGGGTATCAGAAACCTATGTCGAACTCCGCCAGATACGTTATCAGTGCGTATTCTTATTGACTTCGGGTATCAGAAACCTATGTCGAACTCCGCCAGATACGTTATCAGTGCGTATTCTTATTGACTTCGGGTATCAGAAACCTATGTCGAACTCCGCCAGATACGTTATCAGTTCATATTCTTATTGACTTTGGGTACCAAATCTCTTTATCGATCTCCACAGGGTACGTTTTAAGTGCATACTCTTATTGACTTTGGGTACCAGAAACCTATGTCGAACTCCTTGTAAACGTTTAAAGTGCGTTGTCTGATTTTGTAAGGGACCAGAACCCTATTCGATCGACAGAACGATTCGATTCGATCAACGTTTTATATGGATCATCTGAATAAATTTGTGTACCATAAACCTATGTCAAATGTCATACCGTTTTGGGGTTATCTCTGAAAAATATAAGATGTGTACAAGTTTTAAGTTAAAACGTTAGTAAGTATATCCGTAATGTTTTAACTGGTTCCATTGGTGTCCGTTTCATAAAACGCATACAATTTTTGTATTACAAATTTGGTCATTCGATATTCGTGCAAGTAAATTATAGCATGAATGCACATCAAAAGGCGGAATTTAATGGTAAATACAGTTTTGTTTTATGTTCGTCATTGTGATATCAATTTCGGAATGCAATGTTTACAAACGGTGATTAGCGATAGTAGGATTACAATAGTTCAATTGAAATTAAGGTACGATGATACTTGAATATTTATAACTATTTCTTTGGTATAAGTGTACTAAAAGTGTGTCAACTTAACAGCTAAACATTATATAAATTACCCGATGTTTAAATATATGTGTAATTGAGTTTCAGGGATGCATATATCATTTTTGCATACCATGTTACACATTTTACTCATTTGCTCTTTCGTCCTTATATATAAAATTGTGCTTGCGATAAATGATTTTTTTTTATCTTTTTCTTGCACAGCTGTCCTGTTAACAAGAAAGTCAAAAGTGACTGCACTAGACAGTGCAAAGGACATCTCCGCTGCCCAACACACCATCCTGTTTTGCTACAAGATTGCTTATTAACCTATTTCCGTTTCTCGTTGAAAATTTCAGGTATTCATTTCACAGATAGAACAACATTATTCAGCTGGTCTTGTCCTTTGTCACCAGAGAGAGAGAGCAACGATTGGAAGCATTTGTTTTCCATCACAACTATATATACTGTATTGTAATATTTGAATTTTTACGTAATTAGTTGAATAAAACGTTACTATTTTCGTTGTGTAAAAAATTAGTATTCTCTTTGTCAGAAGAGGAGAACCAGACATGAATTATCTGATCTTCAAACTGTGTGTTCTTCTTAGCTTCGCAATTTCAAGCTTAGCAGGTAAGACCTAATCATCATAATAGTTTTTATACTATTTTAATCATTAAATAGCTATAAACCCGTGGCCATAACTGTTGCAAATCCAGCATGCTTTTTTCAACTTGGTACATCAATGCTTATTTATAATTTGTACAATAAACATCCTATTATAATGTTCAGAAATACATGAGACCTACATTCGTGTTTATTATCCCTCTATTCCTATTATACAAATGAATTCTGCTTCAGTATGAAAATAGCATGGCAATGCTATTGAAAAGCATTCTTTTATAACATTGTTTCATATTCTTGATTCGAGCGAAAATATATATTCAATAATTATGCGAAAGGCTACAGAAACCGGCTCAGTAGTAAAACGTTCAAACATAATATCGGTTTAATTGCAATGGGTTAACGCAAAAGACATAGAACATAAAATCACAAACAAGACAGATGGACGAACAGCACACAACTCAACAAACAGCACAGTGCATACATACTATATATATAAAACAAGGTATGTTTATCAAGGAATGTTAGGTACCTATTGATGAATATATTCAAAACGTTTTCAAATAAAGTTGTTTGTTTCTCATTTATCAGTACAAAAACACTCAACAACTGTTAAATATTAAATGACATGTTGTCTAAGTATATAAGATATAACAGTTTCGTTGAAATATTGATTTCGATAACAAATGTTGATGACGGTAAAATAGATTTTGTTTGAAAAAGAATACCGTTTAATAAACTAAGATATTCATGACCTTTATACAGGTCAATGACCATTACGTTGAAATGGCACAATGACAGTCACGACATCAGCGTCGTGTTCTCACGTTTTAAGCAAAGGAAACTCCCGAAACAGTCAATTATGTCAAGGGAAACAAGCCACGGCACTATGTGACTCGGCCAGTTTTTTCTCTTATACCATGGACGGTTTTTCGGCCAGTTTTTTCTCATATATGATGGACGGTTTTCGGCACTATATGCCTCAGGCAGTTTTTCCACTCCTCTGTCTGACGCTTTTCTGCATATCATCCTTACTGAAATACCACATGCTACATTTTGTTTTGTAAATATTCGATACAACTGCAAAACGTTTTAAATCACTAAACTTTGTTTATATCATCCAAATTGATGCCTGATTGCGTGTACTTATGTTTACAATGACCTTTTTCCAGTGACCGTAAAAGAAGATGGTAAGGAGGTAGACTGTAGTGTCCCATGCGCTTGTTGTAGAGAAGGACGAAAACGTTGTGGAAAAAGTCATATTTGCGATTCTGGCTGCATTGATACAGTATATGGTAACAGATGTGAACATCTTTGTAAAGCCAACTGTTATACGTGTCAACAATCGAAGGGGACAACCTGTACGACATGTAGGGAAACATTTTATGATATCGACAGTAGCTGTGGTAAGACCTGCTCAGTCGGGTGTATTGGTGGAAAATGCAACTATCTAGATGGCACATGCTCATGTCGTAAAAACTTCAAAGGAGAAAGATGCGAAGCGTGTGTTGACGGACGGTATGGTTCAACCTGTGATCAGGTTTGCAGTTTTGGCTGTGCAACACTTTCCTGTGACAAAAACACTGGTTTTTGTGAATGCAATGGCTTTTTTATAGGCCCTAAATGTGAAATATGTGCAGTTGGAGATTATGGTTTTCCGGGCTACACTGGATTGAAATGTGGAACAGGTTTGAATATGTGTTTCTTCATTTCATTGTGGAACATGTTACTATGTCAATATAATTAAATAGTAAAAACACTTATTACTTTTAACTCTGCGAAGAAGGAAATAGAAAATAATGTTCTGAGATTTGGTAAAGTCGGCTATGATTATATCAGAGAGGAGACGTTTTTAAGTTCAATGAAAACATTAAGTGAGAAAATGTTCGGTTTCAAACTGAGGTACCGATTATGGTTCCAACTGTTGCGTGATAATAGATCTGTGCATGTTTCTGGTCGATATGCTGAGCCTAAACCACCATTGTGTTTGTTTCATACATACGTTAGCCTCCTTTCAATAGTACCAGTGTATCCATCCGTCTATAATGTACGGTATTAAATAACTTATACCACTGACTAAGCGCTGGATAACGAGAATTTTAAGCGTTGGTGATTACACTATAGTAAGAAGGTTAATAACAACTGAAATATTCTAGAATACCGTACCACGACTGCATTTTTATGTGCTAAATCACAAACAACGCCGTGTCGTTATTATCCGTAACACCTACATTGGAATTTTAAACCTACAGTTTGCATGTCAATATCATAAAGAAGTGCCTACGTTCTCACTTAACGACAAACAAGTTTACACTCAATATTTTTTTTGAAACGGGTGTAGAAATATATTTAAAGTACTCCTACATTTAAATGAAGTATCATTTGCTTTAGCGGTCAATTTCCATAGTATAACCACTGAGGTTAAGTCCAGATATGTACATATAAGAGAAAGAAAGTGATTTGGTTTTTGTCATTATTGTCGATTTACAATTTTAAAATTTAAAATAAAACCACAACCGTGAGTACTGTTTTTTTCATGTTTAGGTATTAATGTGCGGACTGTTTTAACTCATGTTATTTTTTATGTAATGATACAACACTATGATGCCGATTGAAGAACATGCATTTCGTCAAAAATTGAACGCGTATATGTTTCGCAATTTGAAGAAAAGTCATCTTACCAAGCAAAAGTAGGTACCAGAATCGGTACGTTTCTTAACAAGGAGCAATTATGTTTGGAACAGAAGAATTTTTCTCAATTTTCAATTGGATGAAACTAAATTATGCCCCAACTCCCTTTGCTCAATGCTGAATGCAAATTTAAAGTATCCTAACAAAATGGGTTTTTTTCAGTTTTTAAAGCTAGCATTGGCGATGATTTTTTTTTGGTGTGTGCCGGAGTTATAGTGGCGGTAATGGTGACTGTGGTGGTTGTGATGTTAATAGTGAGGTATTTGTTGTTCCATAACAAGGTTTAATGTATAAGCTGTATATCTCTTAGTTCAAACCTGTCTTATTTCAAGGCGAAGATGTCAATAGTTTTGATAAATTGAGACAAATAGATGTGTAAACGATTAATATGATCTGACATTTAATTGTTGACACTGTTATATAAAACATTGATTTTAGATATAAGAACTTCTGTTTGTGTTCCATGTGACCTAGATGTAACAGGAAGAAGGCCAACGACGCAATACCAAAAGGGATAAAAACCAGCAATCGAAAATCTGGAGAGACAGGTAGAACTTCTTTAAATTATCACATCAGAATTAAAGGAAATGAAAAGTGTGATCCTTATCAGTACCACTTCTAACACATGTAATATATGAAAATAAACTAAGAGCATGTGCCATTTGCGAAGTTCTTACAATCATCAATATTTCAAGATTATCACATTTACACATTTTTCTAAACAAATGTTTCACATTTTGGTTGATTTGGACACAAATATAATTTATTTATAAAGCATTGTCACTGTATAAGTTATTAAAAAGTGTTTAATTACTATACCGTTCTGTTTTAATTTTAGATTTCAAACTCATGTACGAGTATTTAGACGAAAAAACACGTGAATAACAACAGATACCTGAAAATGAAATGCCACTTGCTTCGACTTTTATGGTTGGAATGCGGTCTAATGGAGATGTAAATACGGTTTATTACAACAATGCAAATAAAGATAAAATACTTTGTAAGGAAATGGAATAACCAATTGTGTATTCGTGACTATGTAAAAACAGGACACTGTTAGATTGTACTCGACTAATTCTTGTAGATCCTTTAGGTAGTGAAAATCAAAAAAATGTTAACCAAATATTAACAAATATACATGTACGAACAGGAAGCATTGGGTTATTTGTTTTAGATACTGTGTGTACAACTATCAAATAACCTAGACCCCTGGAAATGTTTTCTAATACTCGTTCATCTTGTTCGGTAAACCAATACCGTTAAGAGATATAAACCTATACTATGTGAAAACAAAATCTCACTGATGATATAATTCTCTTCCTAGGCGAATTCCGAAAACTGCATATTAAATATTAAAGTTCATGCAATGAAGTCCGTATAATGGTAATTGACATAAACATTCCCGGAATTGAAGTTTATACCTTATTAGCCGAAGAAAATGGTAAAAAGGTTAACAGAAAGATTTACATTGGTAAGATAAACCTTTCTTTTCTTCGGGTGAAAACAATCCATTCATCGCTTTTTATTTGAAAGGTCTCAATCTCACCAACAGTCTTTCGACGCTTCCAGCACTTTGATTTATATTCCTGAATTTATTGGAGAAACTTTGTTAAAATCGAACGACAGTAATCAATGTAATCAGTGGTTGCAAAATCATTCAGTTCTTCACTCATGTATCAACATTTTGTACAAAATAATATGCGCATATAATGTGACACAAAGTCATGTTCATGTAATAATATTGTAAAACAAAGCATATATACTTGCGTTACTTTCTGAACTTGTGGCTATTATGATAATCGAGTTAAGCAGTGCACTGAATACTTATTATGATTTTGTTTATTCTCGTGGAACCTGTTTCAAAAACTAGCCGAAATAGAAATGCAAGTAATTACAGATGCTCAGGAAAAAAAAGGTTTTATGATTATAACTTTGAATATCCTGCATCCGTGTAGAAGTATTTAATAATACGAAACAAATGCTTTAAAATGCATTAAGCCATGCAAAACAAATAGATAACCAAGCAATACTTGTTACATTATTATAAAAGCTGTCGAATTAAAGCGAATACAGATGGAAAAGCAAGAAGCATCGAAAAAAACGAACATAATAATAAATTATAATGCAAATAGAATAAACCGAAGTGTGAGATTCTTTGTTAGTGTAAGTCTAAGTCTATTTTGACAAAGCAAAATGAAAAGATCTACAGACTGCGCGGATACGTGTGTCTATATGATCATTGTTGAAGCATGTTCATGAAGAATCACGCTAGTACAGTACTAAATAATCGCTTCACTGTTGCACGAGGTGCTGAATGTGTTCGTTATCACTTGACTCTCTTGTCTTTGGCACGAAGAAATACTATGGACGTTGACGTCAGCTGAACATTAAAAACAGTAATTACCTATCCCTGCCAGGAGAGATCATGTGTTTGTGATGAGGCGAATGGTATATATCGCGTAACGTATGTCTTTTTGAGACTTTGCGGTTGACACTATTAAGGACACGAGTATGGAAACTGCTGAAACGTTGAGATTTCTGGTCGCCGGTGAATCAAGCTTTTGATTTGTCGTTGTAGGACCTCGTGAAGGCTGTTCTGACTGACCGTTTCCAAGCCAGTTTTTAGGAAGCATCGCTGTTTATCTAAAACATTGGCCTAGTCCATCCTTGTTATCCGCAAGTTGCCCGGCTCACAACAATCCTGCCAGCGTGTGTCTTGCACTAAGAATCGGATCCCTCATGGAACGACGGCACTGCATGCTCAAGACCCTCAGGAAAGTGTGCAATGTCTATGGGTGGATCAAATGGCTGTGTCTGCCCACTGTATTATATGCGGTTGTCCCTTCCTCGGTAAAACAATCCTGAAGGTGGTCATTGACAATTTGAATGTCCCGTTGGGTGTCGTCTCAGATATGCATCACTTCTGGTTTGTACGACTTTCACCCAGAGTCACGATACTGAAATGGCGCCAATTGAAAATCCCAGCAACCGAAAAAGTTGATTCAAAGATGAATGCTTATGAGACACAATGCGTTCGATTGCATGATTTGTCAGTTCGATATGACATAGGTGTCATATGGATGACCACTCGTGTTATTGATTACAGCCGTTTTCATTTAAATGAAAATCACTTAAAGATTAATAGAAAAACAAAACGTTTCTGTCTTTTTTTGCACTATATAACAATTCATAGAACATATTGCAAAGTTCATAACAACGCGTAAAAATACCATTGGATGGGGCACGAATCATTCCAAAGCTCATTTTTGCCATATTTGATGTTTTTCATTAAAGACAATCAACGAATGAAACATTCCCAGAATACCATTCTATAACCTCCTATAGAAAACAACAAAATCAATACTTTTCAAGTATCAGTGAAGCACTTGTAAAACCGATTAACGCATAGAGCATGAACTAGCAACATGAGCAAAGTATGCCTTGGTAACAAGCTTACAGACGTGGTCAACTGGCCGAGGAAAAACTAAGATAAAACACTCCTTCTGGGGAAAACTCAGAAACCCGTTTGTCACCCAGATTATCAGGATTTGTCACGTACCACTAGACGTCGGGCCTCATCACCCATAAGCTCCTTAACAAAGATGTATAGAAAACATATCATTTTTATGATTCATGTATACGTAATTTATCAAGTTATACAAATGTATTTTACATGGTTTTGTTCTTTGAAGACAAATGAAAACAGATTTATCATTCATATGAGGAAATTGCATAGTAACAGAAAACTTTCACAATAAACATTTTCTTGTTAATTTTAACAATCAATTCAATCTATGTGGACGGATCGGTTCCCCAAAGCCGAATGCCTTTACGTTCAAATTCGCACAATTTCCGTGTGCTTATCAATCGCCACCTGGTGGTTATTTCATTACAAACAAGGGAAAATAATTTCCTTCTAATTCGTTTTACTCAAACGTAGGAAATTATATTTCCTACCAAATACGCTAAATTACCATTCCGTGCACGAAGTACGCGAGCACAAGAAATTATTTTCGCTACTCCCGTTCTGCATGGGTGATTTTGTACGTGAATATGTATTTTTCTATAAATCGATAAATTGGTATGTACAATACAAAATTAAACAGACTTTGGATGTATTGATTCATTAGTTGCATCATATAATGGTTTATTAGGTGGTATTCGTGTCTGTGGTTTGCATTTAAAACAGTCTATTTAAACTATAATATCAACACGCATTGCATGAGGTATTCTGTTTGTATTGTCTTACGTAATCCATTTTAAGAAAGCAGATAAGGAATGCTTGTACGTTATACTTAATGACATCATAAAAGGGACAGCATCGCGTTTTGTCGATATTAAATATCACATACCGACGTCAAGACATATATAAAAAATATCATAATGCTTTTGTATCAGATTATATTAAACCTTTAACACGTATAATTTCACGACGGGCTAAAATCCTAATTACCTGAAACACAGCATATTTAAGCTAAATACTTAGAACACTATTAGACACGTGTATTTAAGATTGAAACAACTGCCTCTGGTTTCGTTTAAATATAACTTATACAATGTTATTTTCGCGCAGTCTGTCTTTAAAAGAAACATGCTTGTTTTATTGATTATTTGGTTAATAATCACTGGCTTGTCCAATAACAGGTTTTCGACATTTTATATGTAATTATACGCACGTAAATATAGAAGTTCTTTTAAGTTCAGTTGAAATAAGTAAAGTTCAAGTCCAAGCGGGACAACTCTGCCTGTCTACGCGTGTTATGTTATGTTATGTTGGTATATTTGCGCCTGCTATGCTGATAAACTGCTGACGTGAGTGTTTTTATCTCTTTTATCTTCACCATACCGCAAACATTCGTCAATCTCACTTCTTTAATAATTTCTGTTTGGTATTAGCATAGGGCCGAAATGTCAATATATCATGCCTCCAACATAAATGACGCAGTAGTCTTCGCTCTCAATGATATGGTTTATTTTGCCCCGTATATCCCATATAGGGTCACCTACTTTTTTTTTTAATAATATTTTATTGCATAGTTATAAACATTATTACAATTGTCAAAATATTTACATACATGTTTATAGAAAAGTTTGAAATAAATGTTATCAAAGTTGTATGCAAAAGGGTCGGGCCACAAGTTATCAACAACATTAGTTACGGCCCTCCCCTTATAGTTTCGTTAGAGTTAACAAGATGATTGGTATGTAAAGTAGTATATGCTAAAAAGAGCATAATGCATAATATGCTAAAAGTATATAATGTATTTAATTTGTGAATTTGCGTGTATAAGTAATATTCGTTATATTATTAGAAAAAAGAGAAGAAAAACAACATTGTATCAAACAAGAAAATGAAGAATTGATATAGAAGAAGAAAAAGAAACTGACGAGAGAAAAAAAAGGACAGAGAAAAAACATATAAAGGAGACAAAAGCACACACCCCAACCACAACCCTCACATAGCGTTACATCAAATGTTACAGCGCTTATGCTTCCACATGGCTATTTACTATTTCGTATACTCGCTTAGGTAGTTTGCTGGTGAAATCTTCCTGTATGTTTAATATAGGCTTGGACTTGTTGAAAGAGTTTACTATTATCGTCATCAGTTAAACTGTCTATACCATTCAGGAGTTTATCAGGACTTAAAGGGTGATAGGGTCTAGTTTTTGTAAATAAAGTTAATCTCGCATTTTCATATAAAGGACATCTGAAGAAATAATGTTCAGCATCTTCATAACTATTGCCACATTCGCAAAATGGATCGTCACGTAGAAAGTTGTTAAAAAGATCTGCATGAAGATTGCTACATTTGTTTCTTATTCGAGTGTGTTGAATTTGCATTAATCTCTCACCATGATAGTAGTAGTTTGGGACTGTTGGGGGTTTGTACATCTTTTTAAGCTGATATTTAAAAGCTGCTAGTGTGTCAGACATTTTTATTTCTGGGTTAAGATCATTCCATAATTTCGCTGAGGATGGTATCGTGGAATTAGAATACATTTCAGTTCTTCTTGCCAGTGTTTCAAGGTTATCATTATTTCTAAGATTATATGGGGTATTATTTCTAACAAGTTGAGGCATATCGTCAATTAAATAATGTGGCAAGTAACCTCCCTTATATTTATACATCAATATTAGTTTTTGCATTTTTCTTCGATCAGCTAAAGATAACCAACCTATTTCATTTAATAAATTGTTAATAGAGACGGAACGGGTAAGTCCAGTGACTAGTCTTGCCGCCTCATACTGAATTCTTTCTAACATGTCTTTCTCATATTTAGTGCAATTGTCCCAGACTATTGACCCATATTCTAGAATTGGACGAAGGTATGAAATATATATTTGGTTAATAGTGTTCCGCTTCAGTTTATATTTAAGTAGTCTCATAGAGCCCAATACTTTGCCTGCAGAATTAATTATAGAGTTAATATGTTCATGCCATTTTCCATTCTCACTAAGTGTTACTCCGAGATGTTTATGGTGTTCAACAAAGTTGAGTTGGCTGTTATTGAAAATAAGAGTTGGACGGTTATCATTGGTTCTTGAGAAGAACATAACTTGCGTTTTAGCAGAGTTAAAAGTTATGAGCCATTGCTCTGCCCAACGATGTATTTTATCAAGATCATGATTCAATGTACGTTCAATGTAATTAACATCAGTTGAAGTAACAGCTAGCGAGCTATCATCGGCGAAAAGGCGTGTTATACTTAATAACGGATCAGCTATATCGTTAATATATATAAGGAACAATAAAGGGCCTAACACGGACCCTTGAGGGACTCCAGCATTTATTGACATTTTTTGAGAGAATGATGATTTTACAAAAACCCTTTGAGATCTACCTTGAAGGTAACTTGAAAGCCAATTTAAAACATCACCATTGATACCGTATTTTCTTAATTTAAATAATAAACCTTTATGCCATACTCTATCAAATGCTTTACTAATATCACAGAATACAATACATGTTGACTTTTTATCGTCAAACGATTTACAAATTTGATTATACATATCTACGAGCTGGTATATTGTCGAATGTCCTGGTAAAAAGCCTGATTGGTTTTTGAATATGAGATTATTTTGTATAAGAAAATTATGGATATGTTTGTGTATTACTCTTTCCATAACCTTGCCAACACAACTAATTAGGGAAATTGGTCTATAATTTGAGGGCAAATACTTTTCACCTTTTTTGAATAATGGCAATACATGAGCTAACTTCCAATCGCTAGGAAAAGTGGTCTCTACTAACGATTTGTTGAATAATATTGTGAGTGGTTTGCAAATTGTATTTTTTGTTTCTTTTAACATACGGTGAGATATTTGATCAGGTCCTGTTGCTTTATTTATATCCAGAATACCAAGAATGTCTGTGACTTCTTGTTCATTAATAATAATATTGGTAAAAGAGGAATTGGTTTTAGAGGCAAATGGAGGAAGAGAAGAAGTTGAATCATCAACAGTAGATATTGACGAAAAGTAATTATTAAGAGTAGTTGCTTTATCGGTGTCAGTAAATGAAAATGACTGGTCATTGTTTTGCAGTGGTGGTATATTCTGGTCACAGTTTGTATTGCTTTTAGTTAAGAGCTTTACGGTCTTCCAATATTGTTTTTGATTGTTGTTTTTGAAATCATTTAAAGACTCCTCAATGTTGTTATAAAAAATTGTTTTAGCGTACTTTTTCATGTTATTAACTTTGTTTCTAAAAGTTTTGTATTTATTCCAATCTAATGTTTTACCACTTACGGTTGCTACCTTCTTTAACCTGTCGCGTTGTCTTGAAAACTTTCGAATCTCGTTTGTGTACCATGGTTTGTCGTCGGATCGTATAGTAACTAAATAATTTGGAATACATTGTTTGACTAAGTTTATGAATATTTCTGTAAATTTACGTGTTGCTGTATTTATATCAAGCGGGTGTAAAGAAGACCAATCATAATTATTAATTAGGTCATTTAGTTTAGTAAAATCTGCGCGTTTATAGTTCCAGACTCGCCTTTGGTAAGTATTATTTTCCGGAAAGTTAAAATCAATGTATGCAAAAGTACCTAGATGATCACTGATCGAGTTATTTGAATCAAGTATGCCAGCGTGATGCAGTTTTATGTTATTGCTTATCGCGATTGGGTCCAAAAGTGTTGCAGAGGTATTTGTCACTCGCGTAGGAGCATTAATTATATTTGTCAAATTATTTAAAAGAAGAATATCCTTAAATTTATGATTTGAAGTATTGAGTTGATCTTCATTTATGTCACCTACGATGATGATTTGGTTCGAAATTTCGTAAGCCTTCTCAATGCCTAAATGTAATCTTTCCCACATTTCAACAGATGTATTGGGTTGGCGGTATACATTACAAATTATATAACTACTTGATCTGTCATAAACTTGCACCCAAATAGATTCTGGTATAATATTTTCAATATCAAATAATCGTTTCGGTCTGTAGACCGATGACGTATAGATGAGAAGACCGCCAGAGTACGATGAACAGTCTTTTCGAAAAACAGTATCAAATCCTTCGAGAGCAATATCTTCGTTTAGAATTTCGTGTGATAAATGCGTTTCCGTAAAGCAAAGTATGTTAAAATCTGACAGATTGTCCCTGACATAATCGATTTTATTACGTATACTACGGATATTTTGATGAAAAAGTGAGAAGCTGAAATTGTTTGTGTCTCCTGGACCGGGGTTTTGTTCAATATCACCAGATATAATAAGCAGCCTGTATAATGCAGTTGAAACAGACAAAACCAAAACGCAAAGAGGGTCGTTTAAATACATCATATCCGCAAAATCGTTATCAAAACGAGTTACTATTGACAACGTGCCAAACAAAGCAAATATGCCTGAAAAGGACGCGGGAATATTAACGGCCTGTATATGCAGCCAGGTGCTCAGGAGTTGTTTTATGAATAATATATAAAATATAAGTTTCAGAACAAGGCTACCCAGCGAATGTACTCGTATACTTGAAGTCGTTGGAAAGCGCTGTGTTTTACAATAAAAAAGTCCGATCGCAGATCTATATGCTTGAAGATCAATCACCTATGCGGATACAATACAACATACACACAAACATGTACAACCTGCGATCGGAGCAAAAGAGAAACAAATATAAGCATATTAAGGGTTTCCTGGGGTGTGGCTAAGTAATGAGACAAAAAGGGAAAGAGAAATAAGTAAAACATATGTTGAAGAACTGTAAAAAAAATCAACTACGTTCAGATGGGACAAGTAGTTATACATTTACGGTAAAACTTTAAATAATTATTCAGCAATGCGTTAAAATAAGTATACAATCATGTAATGTTGATAAGACGATGACTATCGATGGTCGTTTAACAATAGGATTAGGACAAAATATAAAACTGTGTTAGGCCATACATATTAACAATGTAATTTAGATATGTGTCATAATCAATATTTAATAGATGGTAGCCGCAACTAGCAGATACAATCATATATATAAACTTAAACATGCAGATATTATTTCCCAATACGTACACTAATTTTATTTTAATTTAAGAAAAAAACCTTATTTTATTTCAATATGTCTAGTATCATCAGGGATCACTAGGACCCTTTAACAACCTAATAAAACGTGTAATGGCCTTAATCGACTGTCAATATCATAATGACCATTATCTCGTGTTTCTCATGTTGGTATTTGTCAAGTATTATTTCATTTACACAAAAGTTTGACCATTTGGATATACACGTTTTGTTACATTATCGGAATAACTTTAAACATACATTTCAATAGTTTTCAAAAATAATTATTAGGAATACTTAGTTGCTATAGAGAGTCAAATGAAATGTCAAAAACAGAAGTGTAACACATACGAACATATGTATGTGCATAATTGAAGAACAGTCATAATACATGGATAATAACTATCGTAACCGTGGACATGTACAAACACATCTAGAGATAATGCTAATGTGGACATAAGTGAACTATATACAACGAGGACTTATTCAATGAAGTAAATGTATGTACATGTTCATGAGAGTGTATGCTATTTTAGTTTTTATTTGTAAAAAAACGAACATTGATAAATTTGAGACAAATTCAAGACAGTTGTGCAAAATTTGACATCTTAATTAAAGTAGATTAGTAGTTTAAGTGTACTACAGTGTAGTTACTGGATATATTTACTAACGATATTCAGTAATGCTTTGCAACAATTAAAACAAAAACAAAAAAGCAGGATATAACATCGGATTTGACTATGGTAAGTAATCTTTCGTATTAGTAAGTAAATAGTTGGCATTTTAATTCGGTTATACATTAACTATATATTAACAGTTTTAGCAGCACTAGACTCCCAGACTCACAAAACACAGTAACACTGGTTACACCAGTTACACTTGTTGCTCGCCGGATATCTGCAGAATGTCATCAAGGTGCTTGATCTGACGACCTTTGTCTTCACCATGGAGCTGAGCGAACACACGGCAGCCTGAAACCCAAGTCTTTGTCACTTTGTTCGCTCTTTTCAGCTGTCTGCAACGGAAGCCCAGGTATTCTCGGTATGGGGTTAGATTTTCCTGGACAAATAACCCATCGGCCAGTCTCTTTCTGTTCCAGTACATCCGGTCCCTAGCTTTTGAATTGGTAAACTTAATGATTACTTTCCTGTGACCCATGTCAACATATCGACCCTTTCTATGACATTTGTCAATGTCAGCACTTGTGAGTTCAATGCCAGCTCTCTGTGCTTCATTTAATATCTTCTTTTCTAGGATCTCGGCACTTTCATCTGGTTTGTCTCCAGGGACATTAGCAATGTCCAGGCACATCCGTCTGCCATACTGGTTTAATTCGTCCTGCTCCAGCTTGGCTTCTTTAAGTTCTTCTCTGAGTTTTGAATTTTCTGATTCAAGGGAGGTGACCTTACTTTGGAGATTTGCTGTTTCTTTCTCAATAGAGTTTCTGATTTCAGCCTTGATTTCATTCAAAATACTTGATTTCAGAGCCTCTTTATTATCGTTTATCAACATTGGGGCCATTTTTGCACATAGCTGTTCAAGATCTGCGTCTGTTAGAGCCATCGTTGGTAGTGTTTCAGGTGGGTGGGGTGGGTTTGATTCAGTTTGGCTGGGTTGAGGTTCTGTGTCCAGGTCAAGGGGATCAAAATAGTCACTCTCACTATCACTATGGTCTGTATCTAGTAAATGTTTTTTACTTGATGGTCTGAGACTTACCCTGGGCGACGAAAGGTTTCTCTTGCGACGTCTATTTTTGGACGGCATCAACAATCAGTTTATTTGTCACAATTACTTATAAAGGATCTTTAAATGTGGCTCATACGGCAGTCCGTTAGATGCGTTGCATATCTCAGTTTTAGTTTACCTAATACCATTCATAATCTCCCATCTGAAGTAGATGACATCTCGAAAATTCACATATTTTTTCTACCGAAATTCAAATGTCCACCATCTTGTTTTCAACCGGAACCGGTCACCTACTAACCCCGTGACTTATTATATTCCTGATAAGTCGAGCTCGTATTTTCAAATAAAGTCTTTAATCTGACAGTGGTGTTATCATTTTGATTTGACAATATTTGAATAAATCCTACTGTACATCATAATTGATAGAGAAAATAGGCCGTTTTGAGAGGGATTAAGATATACTTTGGTCAGGTATTTGAAAATAACTTGAGCGTAAAAGATTGAATGTCACTTTAATATTAACAACTTAAATTTGCGTACTAAAAGCTGCACTCTCACAGATTTAACGTTTTGACAACTTTTTCTTTTCTTTTTTTGTCTTGGAATGAGCCAACTTTTGCGTAAATAACTAACAACCACTGATCTAAGACTGCTGACAAAAGATCAGAGCAAATGAATGAAATTTGGTTCCCCGCTAATAGCGTATGCGCTACGATGCAACAGGGATACATTGGTTCCCCGCTAATAGCGTAAATAAGACAGTTTGCTGAAGTGCGCCTACATTAACCATTGATAAACTGAACACAAGGCCGGTATGTCGATGGTGCAGATAACGAATTACATGTATATCATTTTACGAATGGTTTAAGAGCTAACAAAGTCTACCGTTGTTCATTGGATATTTTTATTTTATAAGCGTTCGATATGTGTATATACCCTAATTCCGGATTATACAACAAGCGGATATATATGGATAAATATGAAATCTTATTAATAAAAGCTTAGAGAACAACAGTGTCAACTGACGGTAAAGTCACAATTTATTGACATATTCTTACTATTATATGTTGATAATGTTCTACTTATAAATACATCAACATTATTTTTATAGAAAATCAATGTCTTCGGGTGGAGGGGTTACAAAAATGACCTATTAGGTACGTGGAACTTTAATCCAGAACATAAATTGTTAACTGTTAAACGTTTGGAAATTATTTTTTATCAATATTTAGTTTGTTCGTACTTTAAAAGGGGGTTCAGCATTGCTAATAGAGACCATCATTTTATCTTATTTTCTATTTATTAGTATTTTGAATAATGCTTATTTAAAGGCAATACCTGTTTAAAAACCAACGGCTAATTGTTGAAGTCGATTGTTGTTTATCTGGTTGTACTCTGTGTATTTTTGTTTTGAACCGTATGCATTTAGTCCGGGTTTTCGTTAATATAATATATATTAATCTTTTCCATGTTGCTACTATATTAAATGTACCGGAAAATCAAATGCTATGTTATGACGTGTGTTCCAAAAGAGTTTGATTTCTTTACAAAACATCCGAAAAACAGGCTGTTAATTGTATTTTGTGATTTAAAATAGAATCTTGCTTCATTTATATTGTTAACGAACAAAAACATTGACTATTTTCAGAACATTATGGCTACAGGCTATAGGCAAATACACGACTATCAAAAGGAAGATTTCGTAGAAACGGATACGGATACGGAAGACTCCGATTTCGACGATTTCGTTTGTTCAGACTCTGGAAGAAGGTTGGATGCAACGATTTTTAATGATTGGGAACAATGTAAGTGATTTGTTATATATTTTCTTGTACAAAGACAATTGAATCTTGTGTGTCGGTTATGATTTGGAAACGTTCTTAATACTTGTAGTACTCACACAGTTCTTTTTTCTAATTTATTTGAACAGCGTTGTAAATAAGATTATTTACACTATTTTGAGTGTAGAAATCCTTTTTTGCTTTGATATGCCAAATTGTAATGTTATAATTGTAACGCTATGCTGACATAATGCTTCAATATTAAACAGCATCCGGTATAAGTTTGCAAATCCGGTTTACTTGCAAACTTAATTTTTTTTATTATCTTAGATATCAACTTCAAAAGCGACACATAGAAAGTTTGTCCATTAAATAAGAAATATTTTAAGTAAAATTAAAAAAAAAAAGTTTTAAGAAATATGAAAATTTTAATTCCAAAATTGATTTCTCCCGTTGGCCACCAATTGGATTTAAGGTCCCCCGCGGGGTTTTGGCAAACTCCAATTGGAGAATTTTCCATATGAGCCGAAACGGGGGAAAAAATCAGCAATTTGAAAAAAATCAAATATTACAATTTGGAACAGAAAATTACATTTCTATGTATGTCTGTAGTACTAGATTCATAAACATAATTAAAATCTAATAAATAATCAAAAGTTATGATTTTGTAAAAACGGCTCTCCAATTGGGGAGAATTCCACAGTCAATTTCTATAGATAAAAGCCACGAATTGGAGTTCACAGAAATTGGTGATCACAGAAGTTGGAGGAATCACCAGTCGGAGACTTCCACCGTATAGCATCTGCTGGGGAGAAATAAAGTTGGGATATATACATGTCATGATATTATTGCTCATTAATTTAACATTGTAGATTATTCAAGAAAATAACATTGCAAGATGTTACCTGATTTCGAGTATTACATCGGTGTTTTCACTTGTGACGTTGTGTGCAATCTAAAACAGTGATCTTATATACAACTGCGTCAGATTTGCGAATTATTTATCCTTTTCTGAAGCCTTCTGGTCCTAGATGCTCGAAAATATTAAATACTTTTAAAAAGAATAACTTACTAATTTTCATTTCCTGGTGGGCTCAATTTGTGTCTTTCAGTTAATCGAATAGGTTGGAGAACACCATCTTATATTGTCAGTAGGTACATTAAACTATGTTGACTTAGTGACAAACTTAATTTAATCACTCCAATTTAAAGAAAAACACCTTTCGATGTGTATCTTTTATCCTATGCAAAAGTGGCTTCTTTTTATTATTTCGTTTCCATCACTCACGGTATGTTATTTTTCTTGCCATATGAAATGGGTACATATTATGTATGATAGCACTATCACGAACCTATTTCCAGTATAGGTTAAACAATTATTTATAAGTCAGTGATATTATTTATAAATGTTCCATAATATTGTGTATTGACTTAATACTCCGTAAAAAAATAAGCTCAACAATCATTCTTTGTTTCAGAATTTATCCATTTCAAATGATTGTTTGAAAAGGAGCCATTATCTCGGTTCACTTATTGTCAGGGTTTAGGAGCTGTAGCTAAAAGCAGTGACGAAATTCGTTTACACTCTTAAATTGTGCTCAGTTACATTGAACACCTGCCGTAATTGAATGATAGCTTTACATTGATAAATAAAAAGTAAATATATCCAAATACTATTGCAAGGGGTTTTTTTTTTGCAAAAGTGTATAGCCCTTCACGCAATTCATGATAGTTTAAAAACTCATGTCTTGAATGTCATTATCTTTGATCAAGTATACGTTCTAAGCATTAGGAATGATATTGTTCATATTGTTTCATCCTGCTACCTGTTTGCATGTTTTTGTTCGTTTATCAAATATACGCATGTACTTTGCTTATCAATATCATGTCCACGTGTTTGTGAATGGAGGATAAAGATACTGTAATAATGTTTCAAAGATGAATATCGCTAAACACGTTGATTAAATATTAACATATTTTTAAATCACATTTATGAGAGTTAGGCGAAGATTTTGTGATGGATTTTATATTTGCTACTGTACAATAGGGGAGGTTACTGCGTAGGAGACGAACATTTTCTTAAACCGGTTTAGCATCAAATCAAGTAAGACCTACTCCGATGACCTCAGACGAACATGCGTGTAAAAAATGGATTGAAATGGACAATCATAAAATTTTGGGCTATGGACTTATTGAAGACAACTGTATGGTAAGTCTAAATGCCGTTTGTTTTCATGATGGTTTAAATGATAAGAATTGTTTGTTATTTTTTATCACGCACAGGTTAGTCATTCTAAAATGCCGTCCAGGCTTTTTTTTAATGATGGTTAGCCTGGAACGTCATTCATAACAAAATTCGTAAACATGTAAAAACTGTCTATGAAATGAAATGGTCTTCATTTGTATTCTGTTGCTTAAGACTGCCAATAAATACATTAATTCTTATCAATAACAATGTCCATTTTGCAAATTCACAAGCTATTTCTTCAAAAAAGTAATTTAAATACCTGATTTCAGTTGACAGGAGCTTTCTTACTGCCAAAAAGAAAAAAGGTTACACACAACTATACTTTAAGGTTTCAATCTGAAGTAGTATTTTTAGTATGAATTACATTCCCCTAACACTATCATTATCAGTTACCACACTTTTGTACTTAATGAATTTGAAAAACATTTATCGTCACATACAGGATTCAAGATGTATTTACAAACTATTCTATGGGCAATGTGGACAATGCATACTATTATACACATGTATTTAAAATAAGACTAAATATTAAAAAAAAACATGTATATCAACGGCATTGTTACACTAAGTGAATCAAAATGTTTTATTGTGTAACCTATTAATCAAAATTTGACTTCAACACGACAATCCAAGTTTACAATAATCAGAGATTTTGCTGACTTATCAATTTATTATGTGTATATATATAGGTTCGCTAGAACAGATGTTTCATGATGATATTTATATTAACAAATACCTTATTCCTCACATCAGAAAACCTATACAAAACTCAACTAAAGGGAATCTTCAGGAAATTACTATTTTTAAAGGAATTGATAGAAAAACATAATTACAGAACATTGTTGTTTGCTTTTTTCCCGACTAGAGTGCGTTTTATCGTCAAGCTTAAAGCTTTTAGGAAAACAACTAGAGTTAGAATCGTTGTGTGTTTTTTTAAAGAACTATATTGGTAAACAGAAGTAATGCTTATGTGTTTAAGGGGTTAAAATATGACAAAGCCGGGACTCTGTGTGAGAATTGGCCTTCATGCTCTTAGAATATGCCTCGGGTTGTTATGGGACACTTGTGCAATCTTCGCCGACTTTACATTTAAAATGTCATCTTATAGAAGGTCATATGCCCAGTTTGTGACGTGAACACGCCAGCGGTTCAAAGAGATGCTATAAAATTTAACAAAGCTTATAAAGGCAAACCGGTAATTTTACCCAGTATTCTAATTTCTGTCATACAAAGTGAAAGCACACATATAGTATTTATAATGTATGGTCGTTTATAGACGGGAGGCTAGGTGCGTGTGGGAAAGGGGAAAGAAATGTAGAAATGTTTTTATGTCAAAAGATGGCAATCAAAAACCTCCAAATAATTGCAGAATTTCAAACCGTCATGGCAGGTTTTTGTCCACATACATACAAATGGTCGTTCACTGGGTAACACCAGAAAACTTACTTGCCTACTGGTAGGAAAAAGGTAGGGAGGAGAGAGCTCGTACAATCACCAGTTGGTACCTGAGGTTGCTCTTACCACAAGTTTGTGACAAGTAGTACTTAAAAGAGTTTTTTTTGTTGTGTGTCAGAATCTGGATGCTTTAAAGAAACCAAACAAAGGAATATTTAGCATACAAAAGTTCAAAGACATCCAAGTGAGCGCAAATGAGGGGTAAATTACAAGAATAGAAAATAATGATACGAACTGAAAAAAATGCCATGCATGCAAATGAAAATTCTTCCCATACTTTGCATGATAACATTCCACAAACTCAATGATATTGCTATTTGATTTATTTTGCAAAAACTAAATGTCCTTGTTCCAATATGCTAACAAAAGTAATAAATGTTTGTAAACACTTCATTCTTACTTGTTTTTCGAATAATTTACAGGTTTACAATATGTTACCTTAACAAAACTACTGCCAATGACACTACAGCTCGTACTAAGCTGTACTAAAGTAACTAATAGTCATGTGTAACCTTAAGCAGAGAAAAGAAAATGCATTTGGATATTCTCTGCTACATTCGTTAACAAAAACAATGGTGTTTGGTGAATTTTGATGTTGTTTGAAAATGTATGTTGTTTTAACAATTCGGAACGTGATTATTTTATAATATATAGTGCAATTGATGTAAAAAGGATTAGTGTCAACAGTTAAAGTGTTCTTTTTTTGTTTTAATAGACTAAATTGGAATAATTTCAATAAATTTGCGACCAAATTCTGATCGGCATTTTGAACATGTTTACGAATTTTATTATGAATGACGTCCAGGCTAACCATCATTAAAAAAAAAGACTGGACGGCATTTTAGAATGACTAACGCACAGGTATGCGCCCCCCCCCCCCCACATAGTGACATTACTCCGCAAAGCTTTGTCTGCTTTTTCCCCGCAAAATTTCCTCGGGAATGGGCGTAACCTAGATTTCCTTTGGTGCGAGGACATTTTACCATCAGTTCATTCCTGCAGGGAAGGAATTTAAGCGGGGGCCACCTAAATGGCCTTCATCGAGTCTTTTGAAGATTTTTAGACTATGGCAGACTCGAGACAGGGATACATAATGTAGTTAGTGTCGGTTAGAACCAGCCGCCCAACCGGGTAGCCCAGTTGGTTAGAGCGCCATGCTAGTGTTCCGGCGGTCGTGGGTTCGAGCCCCACACCGGGCGCACTTTTCCTCCCAGGTTATCTTTAATAACAAATGTCAAAATAATAAAAAAGAATCCCTGATTGCTAATTATTGTAGCTTTATAAAGCCGGGGTTGGCTGGACCGCAAATCCCCACTATTCCCCAGACCTGGGGAGGCCATGGTTACAATTGACTGCAATCATTTTTTTGAAAAAAAGAAGGTAAAAAGTGTTAAAAAAGTATTATTGTTTATCCTTCAAACTAAATTCAATTGACGCCAAGTCTATTGCTAACTATTGCACCAGTAAATTGTACATAAAAACAGTGATTCGTCACAATCATGAGCTTATTTGTTTGTCATACTGTACCAAATTATTTGGGAATATTGTTAGCACATGTTTTAATAATACCATTTTACCTCAGGACAATTTTTCAATAAGAACTCATTCAAGTATGAAATATTTCCATTTTGGAAGAATGCTGTAGATCTTTTACATTTGAAGATTTGGAAATTATTATTGGTTATTCTTTAAAAAGTGTCAAAATTTGAGTAGATCTATGGTAATGCAATTAGTAGCTCAAAATTTTAATCCTTCAATTGTTATTTTAAAAACTGTTTTACTTAATTAATGATAAAGGAAATTTATTCATTTTATTAAAAAGATGTGCACAAGAAGGTATGCAATTCTAATTTTGTTAATTTTATCCAAAATTGAAAACTTATGGCTAAGTATCTGTAGATGTTGATATATATTATATATACAATTGACTGTTTTTATTGCTTATTAGTGTTGGGAATCGGACTGGAATATTACTATAGATAATCGGTTAATGAAAACAATCAATGATCGATTATTAATCGCTTTAATCATTATTTAACTATCTTAGGTCATCATATATAAGGCATATAGATAAACTACATGAACCAGTTTAAGAAAAAATGTTCCCTTACAATATTGTTTGTACATTTATTTGTATAAATTACATTATTTATTCAGAACGCAACTATACTTTAGTGTTTACAAGTTACTATTACAGATCATGAGACCGCAGGCTCTAAATTTTGTGTACGGTATTGAATACATGTGTAAAGTAAACACAAAGAAAAATATCAATTTCGTTTTGATAATCAGTCAGTAACAAGTAAAACAAACAGTTGAATATTCTGTGTTTTACAAGAATATTTTCTTTCAGAAAACTGAGAAAACTAAATTCTTACATGATATAAGAAGTAAACAATACCGGTAACATTTTAAAACCACAAAAGTGTGATGTTGAGAACCAATCCTTTTGCAGTTAAATTACAAAGAAAATTTGTAATAAGGTACTGTAGTCAGCTACTGACATGATAATATGACTAGATAACACAACATAGTACCACATGAACATTTCAACATTAACATGTATTGACCAGAAACAAAATATATTTTCAAGACAATCTTTTAACTGGTAGTCGGTAGTGGTTACGTCTCTTGTTTCTATAATCGATTGTTCCAATTTCACTATTGATTGTCGCTGATGAAGGCCTTTCCGATCAATTGTCGATTATAACTGATCTTCGGCACAACACTATTGCTTATACTTCAGCGTTTTGAGATTTCATTAAGTTTCAAGTTATATGTTTCATATACTATATCAATATAATTTCCATGTTCTTTTTTTAATAATGATATAGATATACTATACTAATTAGTGATGTTCTGATGATCAATTATAATGAAAAAATAACTGGTATGTTCCTGAAATCAGTTTTTCTTCTTTCATCTTGTCAATTTTGTTCAGTTGTAATCATTAACAATATGGCTAAAGCAACAACAACATTAATAGTGTTTTTTTGGTGAAATTTACTGCCTTACTGCCTTCTTCCCTAGTGAAAACTTGTCCATTTTTCACCATATTTTATGTTTTCCAAATTTGATAAGTGGAGATTTCATAACATTAATGAATGAAAAATCTTGACAAGACTTATAAATTAACAAAATAATATATGCATAATTTTTTTTAAAACATGTAGTATATCGAATAAGCACAAACCCACAATCCTGCACTGGTGAAAATTATGTCATCGGGGCTTGTTCTAATTCTGAATTTAATATAGCAGGGCTTGAAAAAAAAATATGCCAAGCAATAGAGTAATAATTCAGGCTTGTTCATCCCGAACTCTAATTTCGATTATATATTTTGCCATTAAAATCTAAATTAGATATTTAAGCCTGATTTTGTATTTTTCCCAATGTCAACTTTTTTTCCCAAATTGTATTGTACAGGTGGTAAAAATAATTCCATAAAATACACTAACTAGATATTTTCAATCCTTTACCTAACATAAGTAGAGTAAAGGATGATGAGTTTTTGTACAAGAATAAAATTACAAGTACGGTACCAGGTATTGTCAAAAAACATTTCTTATATTAATAAACAGCAACGTGAGTGGAACCGATTACCAATAGTCAAACCAGTGTGTGTATACCACGTGATAAATTACGTCATATATGCTACGTCGGAAGGCAACATTTTGCTTAAAATGAACACTTAAATTAAAGATACCTTTTCTTTTACACCACCATTATAAATGAAACAAAGGGCAGTCTATGCCGCTTAAAGAGCCCCGCATTTGTTTATTACCGACATATGATAAAGTCATTAGTTTCATCAAACGCTTCGCCCGTTTTCAAAATCATGTTTTGACAGTGCTCCGTCCGACGGCCGTATTGTGAAAAGGTTTGTCGAAGTGTTTTTAAAAAGCAATTCAACTCGAACTCTGGTAAATGGCCGAAAGCAAGGCTCCGTAGGTGGCGTAGACTGCACTTTGTTTCATTTAAAATGGTGAAGAAATAGTAAAGTTATCTTTGTTTAAAGTCTTTTTAGCTCACCTGTCACTTTGTGACAAGGTGGGCTTTAAATAGTGATCGCCTTTTGTCCGGCGTGCGTCGTGCGTCGTCCGTCAACAATTTACTTAAAAGACATCTTCTCCTTAACCGCTGGGCCAATATTAATAAAACTTCATAGGGATGTCCCTTGGGTGGTCTTCTATCAAAGTTGTTCAAAGAATTCAATTCCATGCAGAACTCTGGTTGCCATGGCAACCAAAAGGAAAACTTTAAAAATCTTCTTCTCCCAAACCACAAGGCTTAGGCCAGTGATATTTGGTAGTTAGGATCACCAAATACTCCTCTACCAAGATTGTTCAAATTATGGCCCTTGGGTCAAAATTGGCCACGCCCCAGGGGTCATGGGTTTTCTCTATATGTTTATAGTGAAAACTTAAAAAATCTTCTCCTCTGAACTTACTTGGCCTAGAGCTTAATTATTTGGCATGGTTCATCGTCTAGTGGACCTCTACAAAGTTTGTTCAAATTATGGCCCTGGGATCAAAATTGGCCCCACCCCGGGGGTCATGGGTATTTTCTATATGTTTATAGTTAAAACTTCAAAAATCTTCTCCTCTGAACTTATTTGGACTAGAACTTAGATATCTGGCATGATTCATCGTCTAGTGGACCTTTACAAAGATTGTTCAAATTATGGCCTTGGGATCAAAATTGGCCACGCCCTGGGGGGTCATGGGTTTTCTCTATATGTTTATAGTTAAAAAAAAATCAAAAATCTCCTTTGAACTTACGTTGCTTAGAGCTTAGATATTTGACATGATTCATCGTCTAGTGGACCTCTAGAAAGATTGTTCAAATTATGGCCTTGGGGTCAAAATTGGCCCCGCCCCGGGGGGTTAGGGTATTCTCTATATGTTTATAGTTAAAACCTCAAAAATCTTCTCCTCTGAATTTACTTGGACTTAAGAGCTTAGATATTTGGAATGATTCATCGTCTAGTGGACCTCTACAAAGATTGTTCAAATTATGGCCCTGAGATGAAAATTGGCCCCGCCCCCTGGGGGGTCATGGGTTTTCTCTATATGTTTATAGTGAAAACTTCAGAAATCATCTCCTCTGAACTTACGTGGCTTAGAGCTTAGATATTTGGCATGATTCATCGTCTAGTGGACTTCTACAAAGTTTGTTCAAATTATGGCCCTGGGGTCAAAATTAGCCACACCCCGGGGCTGATGGGTTTTCTCTATATGTGTTTTAGTGAAAACTTAAAAAATCTGTGCAATATATGACAGGTGAGCAATTCAGGGCCATTTGGCCCTCTTGTTTTAAATCAAAATATTGCCTTCTGACGTAGCATTTATGATGCAATTTATCACGTGGTATACACACACTGCAAACAGGAACTGATTCCCAACACTTTAGTTCTTTAAGCATTCTGTGCAACTCTCCAAACTTGCCCCAGGGTCTGAAGTACAAAAAAATGACCTTATAAATATTCTGCTTTGTGGCATGTTATTAAATGCTTGATCAACACATATCCACTGAATATTATATATATCTTAAAATGTCTGACCTCATCAAATGCAAAAGAATCAGTTACTACAATTCAAAAAAAAGATTTTGGTATTAATTTTCTGTCACATAGCTTAGACTTTAAAATTCTAATTAGCTCTTAAAACATGATTTAACATAAGTCATATATGCACTTGCCACTTGACCATTACAAGTTAAAAGGCCATAAATCACTGACTGTGTAAATCACTGATGGTGCAATCAATTGGAAACAAATGGAAATATTACTAGATTTTGATTGGATGCCTCCATTCAGAGTTTATTATATTGGTCAGGATTTTGATCCAATCACATTGTGTGTTATACCTAATCTGATGACAAAACAATTTATAGGCGGAGCTAAATTTGTCCCACCCAATCAAGAAAGGAACATTACTTTGAATTTGTGTCATTAAGAAACAAAACTCTTCCATATTTCTGTATATTTTCTAAGCATTCTCGTTCATTTAGACTGTCAAGTGTCATCTTTGATCCCATTTCTAAATGTAAATAAAATCCCGTATTGCTGTTAGCATTTCTTATTACATCATCATATCATTTTATGTTTAAATAATTGCTTTGCTTATTTATTAGACTAGTTAATAGTGAAACAGACAGTGTTTCTGTAATGAATATGGAATTCTTTATAATTGGAGATTTTGGAAATGGAAATTTATGGGGTTTGCTTTAAGAATGAAGGCAATGAAAAATAATAGATTTTACATAAAAAAGTTGTTAAAATTCAAATCTAAATCATACTCTTTACCTGAAAAAGATTTTTTTTATTTATTTTTTTATTCTTGAAGTAGAGATATGTCATATTTTCCATTTTAGAATTTTTAAAGAAAGTTGAAGAACTTGAGAAAAAGAAATTTTAGAAAGAAAATTTTCAGTCATGTGATTAAGTGAATGTATCAGTTAGTCAGAGACCTAATGTTCTACTTTGCTTTGCAAATGCTTTGTCTTTTTAACTGTAGTGCAGTGAAAGTTGTGATTCTTTTATGAATACATATGGTACTCTTTATAATAGGAGATTTTACTTAATCATACCCTTATTGAACAATTTGTTATAATATAAGGGAATGGTTTCTGGAGGAAAAATAATTAAAGTAATAGATTTTATAGTATCAAAAAGGCTATTGATTGAAAGTATTAAATTAAATCTTTATCAAACTCTTCACTTTGATAATAATTTAAAAATTGAATGATTCTAAAAATATCGAGCTATATGTAATAATTTAAACAAATTTGAAGAGCTTGAGAACCAGAAACTTACAACTTTTAATATTTAGTGTAGCATCTTTTCTGTACTAGGTAGTGTCAAGGTTTTTCCTGCAGTCCTACTGTGGGGACATTTAAAAGTGTCTGATGAGTTTATGAATTATTACACAGAATGGTGTCACTGTTTTCCACAAGGATCATAAAAACAATGAAAAGGCCTTTTTCAAAGAACGAAGTCATTCAATACATAGGAAAAGCAATAAATAAGGCCATTTCATAGTAACTTAAATTTAGACTCAGAAAAAGAAAACTTACAAGTATGGTGGTGCCTAGAATTATGCTATTTAAATGACTTATCAGTATGTGGAAAATGCAGCTATTATAATTTCAACAATTTTAAGGTTTAAATGACAGTATATTAATTATAAATTATTATTCACAAGTAGTTTTAAGATCAATATGTTTTAAATTTTATTGGGACTTTCCTTAGTGGCGGTGGGGGACAATATTGTGCGAGTGTTCTTCAGGGTTGGAGCTGTGGAGGATGGTATATTAACGTTGACACACTTTAATAATTGTTGACACTCAAATAGGATTATCAAATATATATTTTGATATTTAAAATATCCAATCAAGTTCCATTTCTTGAAACACATATATGATATGTAAACGTGAATTAATCGCCAAATTATAATAAATTAAAGCTGCACTCTCACAGATTTACCAATATTACAACTTTTTTTTATTTTTGTCTTGGAAAAAGCAAATTTTTTGTAAATATCTGCAAACCAATGATTGAAGATTGCTGACAAAAGCTAACATCAAAGATTGGCATATTTCGGTCAGAAATTAATAATTTATGGCTTAAGCCTTACTAACGATTTAAGAAAACTGCATAAAACATTAATATATATGTGTGGCATGTTAGTATTAAAAGTTTAGCAACTAAAAAAGAACACAAGTCATGCATTCAGTGACATATAAAACAATAAAATTGTATTGTTCAGAATTTAAGATATAAAGAAGAATATAGTAAAATTAATGTACATTTTTATTTATTTTTAATTCAATATACATAAATCACGGACCTATAAACCGTTTATAGGTCCATGACAATATATCATTGAAGGCTACTGACCCTGATCAAATTTTGAAGAAATTTTTCAGTAGCAACTCTCTGACTGTTATCTTTGCCTTCATCTAAAAGCACCAAGTATTGTCATGGTAACTGTCTTTACTGTGTATAATTAAGATCTTAGTTGGTCATTTTCCTACTGATATTTATTAAATATAGTCAATTTGCCTGCTAATAGTTTAAATGATCTAATATTGACAAAATAAATTGGAATGGTTGAAAAAAGCATATCATTAAAAATTGCTGTTGGAATATATTCTGTGGAATTAATAATAGAATTATATAGAGATATATATATATAGTTTACTTAAATAAGTTTTGTTTTTAACTAAATTACATAAAAAAATGAATTGAACTGTTGTTTTTTCATACAAAAAATATTTGTTCATTCCTGGATCTTTTGATGAAAAAAATATGTTTTAGGTCACCTGCATCATTGTCATAAAAAAACATTAGCCTATTCAGATCACTAAAACTCAAAACATGTTCAAGAAGTGAAAGCCTAAAATTGGCAAATACCGAGACAAATGAACTTGGTTTTGTTATATATCAGTGTGTGTATATCACATGATATGTGCAGTCACAAATGCTGCAACAGTATGCAATATTCCTTTGAATGACTTAAAAGTTAAAACAGAAGACAACTTTTATTTTTCTTCACCATTTAGAATTAACTAAAGGACAGACTATACAGCTGCAAAGAGCCCTGTATTTGTTTTCTTACCGGTGTTGATAAGATGATTACTTTTCTCAAACACTTTAAAGCTGCACTCTCACGGATTTACCATTTTGACAAATCTTTTATTTTTTTGTCTTTGAATGAGCCAATTTTTGCCAAAATATCTGCTATAAGTGATATAAGACTGCTGACATAAGATCTGACTAAACTAATTTTAATGGCATAAAGCATTACTAACAGTTTAAGAAAAATGCACAAGTATCCAATTTTTAAATTAAAATCGGTGATCTGATTTTTGTCAGCACTCTTATATCACTGGTTTTCATTCATTTTCGCATAAAGTGGCTCATTCCAAGAAAAAAAAAACTTTTTCAAAACGATCAATCTGTGAGAGTGCAGCTTTAATATACCTGTAAAGACTTGTCATAGTGTGCCAAGAAACTAAACTCTCAATCAAACTTTGGTAAAAGATCAAATGCGGGGCTCTGTGTGTGCGGCATAGACTGTGCTAATTTTTATTTAATATGATGAAGAGCTAGTTAAGTAATCTTCATATGAAGCAAAAAAAAATGTTTCAATACCCTGTATGAATTTTCTTCACCGGATATTGATTCATAAAAAAACTTGCTGTAGGGTGCGGAGCTACTTTTCGCTATATGTCTAAATGGAAAAATCTTCTCCTCAGATCCTGCTGGCCTGTTTTCAAAATAATGTCACAGAAATGTTCCTAAGGTTACCATCTGTCAAATTCCTTTACCATATGTTGATCCATTAAAATATGGTTTCAGAAGGGGGGGATTAGTGGGTGTGGTAGTGGATCTTAACCAAAAGTGTTCAAATGTCCCTAAAGTGAAACAATGTGTAAATGATCAAAACTTAAAGCTGCACTTTCACAGATTGTCATTTTAGACACTTTAAAAAAATTGTCTCAAAAGCTGATTTGGTTATCATTCCTTTAATTCAGTCATATTAGATAATTCACAATAGAACCAATCAAAAATGTTTGGTAAGACTGCCGAAAAGTTCATTTACATTAAATTGTTCGTAATGCTACTATACCCATAAAACATCATTTTAGCCATAAATATGACAAAATGCAATCTGATCTTATTTCAGCAGTCTTATATCACTTAAAATTGGGTCTATGCAAAAAATGGTCTATTTATATACCAACAATAAAAGAGTGCCGGTAGTCAAAACGATCAATTAGTGAGATTGCAGCTTTAAATACACCTTTTTAAGTCCACTGTAAAATTCCAATGGTTTGCCTCAATCTTTAAAGCCAGCATACTGTTTAATTGACAGCCATACTTTTTGTTTAAAAGTGTCATGATATGTTTGTACAATGTGTTTATATAATTCATTAAAGAAGTCAAAACAAATTTGTTTATCTTGCAATTTGTTTTCTATTATTTAAATGACCCAGACGAAAATTGGGAACGTCAGTGCTAGTTCTTTTACTGCTAATATCCAATGAAGTTTCTATTGGTGTAGCAGCAAGGAGGTGTTACATTAAGTATGCATCATATAAACCAAATTATACATTCATATGCACAACATACAGGCGTGTAGCCACCTATACGTGAATACGCGGCTGAAAAAACATGGTTCTGAAAAACCCCACCGAAGTAGCAGTATGCGAACTTGACTACATGATCCAAAAACTGGTTATTTTCCAGTACAAAATAATGCACACCGAAACGCCCAGAATGCACTAGATTGCACCATGGTTTTCAAAATTTTCTGAGGGGGGCATGCCCCCGAACCCCCCAGCACATTTATGAATCCACATGAATAGAGGGGTAGCTACGCCCCTGACATTATTGAAACCACAGTGTGGCTAAACAACACTTGTATGATTATCCTACGCAGTGATCTCCCATGGAAAATGCAATCGTCAAAGAATCTAAAGGGGATGTTTATATGGACTAGATTTGAAATACACCAAGTGTTTAAAAATGTTGATTTCAGTCACGAAGAGAATCAACCATTCTCCTCACTTGTTGGAGTAAGATGAAAAGTCCACTTACCGCGGGAAAGAAAGTACATTGAAAATATTCATTTGATTCAATTGACTTTATCTTTTTATAAATATGTTGCAATACATGAAATACGTTATTTTTTATAATTGTTCACCCATGTTGAATTTTATTTGGCAAATTTATTAGAGATTTATATATCAAGAAACTCAGTTTTTTAGTATGTGAATGGTTTGGACCGGCTTCCTCAGCCGCTAAAGGGATATGTTTATGGCATACTTTTTTAAATCTTTCTAACTTGAGTTTTTGAGTGAATTCAAGCGAAGCGTACAGGGTTTTGAAAATGCATCTTTTACTTGGATTTTATAGCTTGTTATTACGAAATAAAGTATTGTGAATCAAACTAAGTGTTAAAGCTAAGCTATTGATGGCTGGAACCCTAAATGTTGATATGTGCTAAACTATATAGTCTTTGAAGTCCAAAATTTTGAAATGCGTTACAAACACGATTCAACAAAAGGCTGTTGCACAATCAGTTGATTGACATAATCTTCCAGTATGTGTTATCTGCACCGGCATGGGCTTGCTCCCATCTTTTTTTAAAAATGCAATTGAAGTATAAAAGAAAATCAACCTGGTTACTATTATTTCTGCAAATTCAGTACCAAGAAGTAAAATAAATATAAGTGTTCAGATGCATTACGAGAAAAAAATATGACTGGTGTTAAAACATGAGAGAGTCTCTTTAAACAGAAAAGTTTTGGCAGATAGTCAGTCAGATGACCATAATTGTATAAATAATAGCTTTTAAACGTTTTCATTCCTGTTCATCAGAGGTCGGATGATAAATATAATGCATAGCATCATCGCACTGGAGCACGAGAACGTTGTATACAGAGTATGTTTAAACTGAACATGCGTCTGTTTATTTCGATGTCCTAAAACGTTTAAGCTGTTTAAAGGAACTATAACATTATGAAACAACAATTCTGATTACAGAGACTCATTGGCTCAATCTTTCCACATCCGCCCCTCCTTCAGAACAGAAATTGAATGGCTTAAAATGTTGGGCCGGGGTAGGTGTACTCCTCTAATTTATAGTCCGAAATAGGGCATTTTTATCTTAATATTGTATTTTCCCCGATATTGACTAAGAATGTATAAACGGACGACTGACCCCCCCCCCACTGAATCTGCAGTTGAGTACATGCATTAATACCGTCTCCGTGGCCTATTGGTTAAGGCGTAGCCTATTGAAGTCGTAGTCGTGGGCTCATTCCATGGTCCATTTAGCTCGATCCCTTTGCCGCGTGATGCCTGCCTCTCGGTACTTTAAGGATGAAAGTGGTTTTGTGGTGTAGGTTTCTGCTTCTTACCCATGACTATGGGGGTTCGATCCCTACCAGGGGTACTATCTCATGGATGGCCTCTCAAAAATGACACAGTAACACTTTCTAGCCAGGAAACGGACTCGAGAGTGATTTTATCAGCTAATCACCTTTAGCAAATCGAGCTTGTTTATTTTAGTTAGATTTAACCAATGAAAGTTGTACCCCTTCATCGGTGCTTTGAAAAATAATTAAAGGACCCTGTTCGAAGCAAGTGCTTGCGCTTTCACGGGTAATCCTTGACCGAGTGATCTTAAGGAATACTGAATGTATTCCTTAAGATCACTCGGTCAAGGATTACCCGTTTTCTTACCTTAAAGTCGATTAAAATTTCAATATTATAACCAAGTACCACCAGGAAGTATCTTTGGAAAATGCAAAATTAAGCAAACAGTTTGATTTTTTAGATTTATTAGTGAAATATGCATTTTGATAAAACAGTTTTCTGAAAAGGAATAATAAAACTACACATCTGACGCAGTTGTATATGATAAAACTGCTTTAGATTACACACAAGTTGAAAATGCCGATGGTATACGCGAAATGAGGTAACAACTAACATCTTGCATTTGTTATTTTCTTGAATATTCTATCAATATTAAATTAATTAGCAATTATATGATGACATGTATATATCCCAACTTTTTTTTAACCCAGCAGCTGTAATACTGTGGAAATCGCCAACTGGTGATTTCTCCAACTTCTGTGTTCTCCAACTTCTGTATTCTCCAATTGGTGAATTTTATCAATAGAAATTGACTGTGGAATTCTCCAATTGGAAATTTCTCCAATTGGAGAACCGTTTTTTACAAAATCATAATTTTTGATTTTTTTTTAGATTTTAATAAAGTTAATAACTCTTGTACTCAAAACATAAATAGAAATGTAATTTTCTGTTCCAAATTGTAATATTTGATTTTTTTCAAATTGCTGATTTTTTCCCCCGTTTCGGCTCATATGGAAAATTTTCCAATTGGAGTTTGCCAAAACCCCGCGGGGGACCTAAAATCCAATTGGTGGCCAACGTGAGAAATCAATTTTGGAATTAAAATTTTCATATTTCTTAAAAAAAAACTTTTAATTTTACTTAAAATATTTCTAATTTAATGGACAAACTTTCTATGTGTCGCTTTTGAAGTTGATATCTAAGATAATAAAAAACTAAGTTTGCAAGTAAACCGGATTTGCAAACTTATACCGGATGCTGTTATTGTTTATTTATTTAAACTAACTTACTTTTACCTAATAGAAGACTGAATGCCGAAACGAGTTGTGGAAGGAGTCTTCACTTAGTTGGATATTACGAGCATTTAATGATAAAAGGGTCCTTCACTTCAGAAGTTAATGTATTTCGAGTGGTGATATCGACGTTTTTTGTTGTTGTATTTTCCAGTGTTTCAGTCTCAGAGGTCTGAAGAAAATGGTCAACCAGGAAAACTACTCTGCGAAGTTCAAACTGAAGAAAATATAGCGGAAATTTTCGCGGAAATACGAAAGGAATATAAATCAACAGAGGCTGAATGGAGTTTTTCCAATATTGACGAAAGGAAAGATCATGAAGCAGCCAGCCTCTTAGATGACGCCTTTGAATCCCTAAGCTCGGAGGAGGAAAAAAGCGAAAGTATTGAGGGGTGTTCCTCTTGTGCTGAATCAGTTAATGTGTTGGATGTTTCGCAGTTTAAAAAGGGACAACACATTTCAATGCCAGGTAAATTTGGAGCGATTTACCAGCACCATGCGATTGTCTGCGACGTAAAAAGCACTTCAGGGACAAAAGCTGAACTGGAGCTTATACATTTTGAGAATAAAGATAAAAGCATAAGGATTCGCAAGGGGATAAAAACATACGACCTTAAAAACAAACAAATTTATTTAAAACACTACAGAAAGCAAAGGTACGATGGCCATTTGATCGTCAGTCGGGCAGAGACAATTCTGGAGGATTTTAAAATGTCCAAGTTTAAGAAATACAATTTTTTATTATTAAATTGTGAGCACTTTGCAACTTGGTGTGTTAACGGCAAAGAAGAATGTTTTCAGGTACAAGGGGCTTTACAAATGATTGTAGACACTCTCACCAATGCACTCGGTATTGGTAGTCGAGTGGTAAAGGTGGTTCAACAACTGGTCATCATGAGCACAGATGAAATCGCCAGGTCAATATGGTCAACGATTGTTCCAGAGATTGTACTCGGGGCAACTGCGGGAGCTTACTTATTGTATTGTCTTGCAAAAACAGCATACCTGATAATGACATACAAGAAAAACAACTTATGCTTGACGTGTTTGAAAATCACATTAAAAGAAATGTGGCTAGGCTTTTTAGTTTTTTGTTCGACATCAGTTGTACAATTTCTGATTTACACTTTTGCGGTGCCTGCAATAGGATGTGGACTGGGAATCCCGTTAGTGGTCCTGTCAGTTTTGCTCTCAGTTGCGTTAAAAATGTCTGTAGACAAAATTATACCCGCCTTAAGAAATCCATTTGGAAACGAGAAAACTAAAATGACAAGGCCCTCGCAGCTATTGATTGCAGATATAGTAGCTTTCCGTTACTATGGATTAGAGCATGTCGCAATTGTCTCGGATATTTTAGATGTGAACGAAGGGGCACAAACAGCAAGGGTCAGGTGCATTCATTATGGTCTTCGTATGTTGTTAGCAAAGAGAAAAATTGTTGAGGAAGAATTTGAAATGAATCTGGCCAACTCATCGTGGCACAAAATTGACGTAAATGACACAACTTCTTATTCACGTGAAAAAAGGCTAAGCCGTGCAAGGGAAAGGGTTGGTGAGAAAAGATGGAGTACAACAAACGGTTCAGACAACTTTTGTCATTGGGCAGTAGTTGCAAACGCGCGTTGGGACGGCTACGCTTACGACGAAGTAAACGTCAAAGAAAAGAAGAACAAATCATGTGAACCTTTTTTGAATGAAAACCAAGTGTACATAGCTGAAGAGCTCAGATTAGGCGATGTTGTAGATTATAAAGAAACAGGTATACTGGTGAGGAAACAATCAAAAGTTCTCCAAGGAAAAAATGTTGTAGAAATAGATTTGATCATTACAAGTTTTTGGCAAGGAGAACGAAAGACATATACAATAGACTTGAAAAGGGACGATATTCATGTGATGTTTTACAAACCAGCTCTGTGCATTTCTATGCAAGATCGTGTAAAGCGAGCATTATATTGGGAAGGCCGAGGAGGTGGACCGTGGTGGACCACGACTGGATTCATAGAATCTTGCATCCTAAAAGAGGAATATTTAGACAACTAACATGGCTCGAATAAGCTTCGCTTTGACTACTATATTGTCGAAGAGTGTATTTGGACAGTGATCAAAGTAATCCATCAAACTAAAAACCGATGTGTAATAATTTATTTAAATGATGATAATGTACCTTATTAGATCAGTACTGCTAGATCAACAGCGCCTGCTTTGGCGGCTCTATCGATGACTTACTGGATATGTAAGTAATTACAAGGGTTTTCGAAGTGTATATGTGCTATGTGATCGTGTATTTTATTTCATTACAATATGCACGTTCTAAAATCCTTTTTTGTTTCGGAAAGGTATGTACTGCATGTTTACTACATATACTTCACATTCAAACTTGTATTTTTACTTTTTTCTTTTGTGTGTGTCTGTAATATAATGAACATGTTAAACCAATGTTATCCTTGTTACTTGCACATTTGTAATATATAGATGCTTAAATTGTATTGTTCAATAGGAAATATCACTGATCGACATTCTTGGGTATTTAATTGAAATATATTATTTCATAACTTTTGGCTAACTTATAACAACATGTATTTTGGTGACATTGAAGGATGTTCTATTTGGCATCCATATTCTGATACTTGGATTTAACTTTTTATTTTTATTAATATTTGATTCGTTTCACCAATTTTACTTGAAAAGATGAACAATTGTGTACTTGTATTGTATCATCTCATGAGATATAAAACGCATCTGACTTTCGTATTTGAAGAAAGGTTGCGCAACATTACGTGTTTTAGTGCTCTCCTTTTTATGACTTGTTAAACATGACGTATTAACACTTTTACAAGTGTATTCATTTAATTCCAATTACATCTACTGAAGGGTGACGAAAAGGGCGTGATTACACCTTACGACGTATGCAGCAATATAATATTCAGTGAAAATGTTACTTAAGGACAAATGCACTTGTTAAGGTAGTGTTATCATTGTTATCAGTAAGTGTTATTGTGTTTATAATCATGCACGACGTATCATAGCATATTGAACTTTGTTCTGTTTATTTTTGAAGTCTCCATTATCATGCACTGTTAGCACATATTTTTGTACAATAGAAAATAAATTGGGTTGAAGAGTAGTTTAAAACTTGCTTGAAATATTTATGAAATACTACATATTAAAGATAAAGAACTTCAAGTAATTTGTCAGTTATAAAATGTTTATCTAGACCACATACATTCAAAGCAGTAAAAACTAAAGAAACTTATACAATACGATACTGTAATAAACTATTGCTTTTTGTTGATTCTTATTTCTAGAAATGGGCGATTTCAGGGGCTAACTTTGGGAAACACCTGGGTCAAAGAAGGGTTAAAATGCCTCGGCTATTACTATAGCGAAAAATACATTTATTTTGGTAATCGAATATTCCAATATCAATTTTGGCATTCGTTTGCATCTCCAAGAACGTAAAAATAACTCATGTAAGAAAAGGGGTATTGCAACGATTGCACGCTATTAAAAACTTTAAAACACAAGCGTACCTAATATTAGTTATACCGTACCCGTTATAATTATATCTAAGTCAGTAGCAACTATAAAGTGTTAACATAGCTCCAAACAAGTTAAGTTATATTGCATTGTATTTCACCATGTTAACATATACAATTTTAAGGGGTCATTGAATGGCGAACATTTTCGGGCGGTTGTGGTTAACAATTCTGCGTAATGGCTTTTATTCCGTATCATAAATTAGAAAACAAAATCAAATTGGTATGCAACTTGGTCGATTACTTTTCTGTTTGTTATTTTGAAAAAAAGTATGAATATGGGTTACCTTAGGTAAAACCTAGACGATTAGGTCAAATATTAAAATACATAATACCCCGTCATATATGCAATATTTTAATCGAATTGTATCTAAGACAGAATACTTGTATGCATTTGCCTTGAGCAAGTTGATTTAAATTTTAAAATGTACATATTCACAACGAAGGTAATATTTAAAAGGTAATGTTGAAATAAACTTAAGATCATTGTAAAATCTTTAAACACTTCTTTGCTATACTCATATAGATATAACGTGTTTTTGACTCTATACGCCTATCCATTGCAAGTACGATTTAACGCTGTTTGATTAATAACTTGTATATCAACTACTGATAAGGGAAAGTAAGAGTGAGTTAACATTTTCCAAAAATGTACAATTATTGTGACTAATAGATATTCATTTTGAAATATCGATATTGAAACGCGTTGCCGCACGACATATTTAATTTGCCGATTATATTTTTCAACATAATTATAATGATGCAAAAAACTACCGTGACAAGCCTTAAATAGTAATATTCAATGATAACCCTGTTAAGAGGCATTTCAACCAAGGTCTAACACGTATCAATGCTTAAGGAATTGATAGATTGAATCTTTCTACTTTCAAGCAATTCTCTTACTCGTTTGAGAAAGGAATTTCTGTTAATCATAATGTAAACTTACATAATATCCATGATTTTCAGGCTATCAATTAATAACGACAACAATTTTAAAACTACTTACATTCTTAATTGTCGGATTTCTTTTGGAAAATGTTTGGCTCAAATAAAATCAAGATACTTCTGTAAATTTAATTAACGAACATTTGATCATAAAATTTTATCCAAGTCAATAAGTCAGAGGGAAACAATGAAATTACATAGTAACCTAGCAATTTGTCACACCTCCGAATTCATAGGATCATTTGCAAAGGGGATGTTATTAGGAACTCCTGCGACACGATTTTATATCATGGGTTCCATTCAAACTAGATAACTGGTCTTCAATAATCGGACGGCAAATCCACCTCATGGAATCTCGAGCTAGTAAATGATTGTTTCCGCTCGAAAACGACGCTAGCCTTGAATGTTCTACTAATCGTACGACTAATCCCTGGTGATTTTTTAAAATTTAATGTTTAGATAGAGACCAAAAGACTTAATACTGTTCAAAATTGTTAACAACTGTTCCAGGTCTATTTACCTTAAGTCCAACTGCAGATTGGTTCATATGCCTAACTGTTCAGTCGCAACTAGGTTTCAGTTTCGAGTGAAATAACATGTACGATATGATTGCAAACGGCAAAGAACTCCCATTTATTTGAATTCGCAGGTTATCGTATCTTTAATTGATTGTATTGCTTTCAATGTGTCGTTGCATTTTTAATTGTTGATTATGTTTCATAATACCTTTATAGCATAAAAAATGATTTAGGCACACGTTTACTAAACAACTTTATCATTATACCGAATAAGCATTTCGATACATTGGCTTAAAATCGGGTCATATACACCACGTATTTATTGTTATTTCGACTTAGTATCCCGTTAAGTATAATGATTTAGTTTCTCAATGTAACAACTTACTGTCGTTAAAACGATTTGCAATCCTACTATCTCGTATAAGATAGAAAGTTGCTAAAACGAGATATCAAATCGTTTTTACGATATGCGTTTGCTTTTGAACGAGATAACGAAAACTCTCTTTGATATGGGGAAAATAATGAACGTTTGAAAATAAGGAATAATTAAACACAAGATCGACTGGTAATTCAGGCCCCACTTTCTTGCAATTTCTTAAGCTTAACAAGCTAAAGTAGATTATTTCAATTAGCCTCAATACATACTCATATTAAATTTTGATATCCGAAAAATGGGTCATTGCGAAAAACATAAAGATTGTTCCTACCTTAAGTATAAGAACTCTTAACGAAGTAAATTTTGCACAAATTATTGAAAAGCAAAAATAGTGAGCTTAGCTTAATCCTGCTAAAATAAACTTCTGTAGTTTCGAGAAATTGGGGGCAGCGATGGAACAGTAAACGAATTACAAATAAAGCAGTTACAAGTCGTGTGTCTTTACTGACCAATATTATAACATACATATGTTGAAATGTCAACAGTGGTAGGTGTGATGTCCAAGTAGGTGATACACAGCCAAGCTTCCCTTAAAACGCAAATTGGAGACCTTACGATTCACCGGAGTTTTACGACTATATTCCCAGCAGAGCTATTGAAAAAGAGTCTTCTTACGGATGTGATTTCGAGAAAATCCACTAGCCGATACATTGTATTTAGAGAAGCCATTAATTGCTCACTATTATATAAAATACACTTATCCTCGTATAATTCAGAGACGGTTACTTGTTTTTTTTCTTCTGTATCTATAACAAAGAAAATTCAACTCCAAACACTTCAGGTTCTTTCTCAAGCCCAACTTTCAATCACAAAGCTAAATACTGTAAAGGTGTCGTTTATATATATCCTATATACCTGTACTTAACAAGAGATGGGCGGAGCATAATTCGCAATCAAAGGTTCTATTAATGAATATGAACTCTTTTTTTTTATTATTCAATATTGACAAATATTATACAACACAACACGTTGCAAACATATATATATATACATATCAATGAGACATTTATATATAGCGTACTTGTTATTTGTATTACATAATATTTGTTTTTTAAGTATTGGTGTGTGAGTGATATCACATGCAAAATATATTGTACATAAAGGTCAATATAGGTCACTGCCAATGCAGGAAGCAATCTTTTAATCTTTCAATATTTAAGTGTTGAAATAAAAAGTAAGAAGATAATAATGAAGGATGGTAGGATAGGTAGAAAGGATAGAAAGAATAGAATAAAATAGTTGGAATAGACAGAATAGATAGAATAGATAGAATAGATAGATAGAATAGATAGGAGGTATTTATGCATTTATGTAGTTATTCAAAAGATGCCATTTGTTTTCATGGAAGTTCATTTTGTTGTTGACTAGAGCTGTTTCGCGCTCTATTTTTTCTCTAAGTTTTACATAGTTCAGAAAGGATGTAAAGGTTGGTATAGTGTTTCTGTTTTTCATGCTAAATATAAAAAACTTCATTAGCAGTATTAAAAAGTTAATTATTGTCTTATGTTGTAATTGTTCAAAGATACCAAAGCTTATGGTTTTTAAGTTTAAATTGATCGAGTTTGGGTTGTGATCAATTATTCTTTTTAATTGAGACCACAGATTTTGTGTAATTCTACATTCCCAGAATAAATGTTCCTGTGTTTCGATGTATTCCCCGCAAAAGTCACATAAACTTGAATTTGAGATTCCACACTTGTATAAGTATTTGTTAGTAGGTATAATTCTGTTTATAAATTTGTATTGAAAACTTCTCAGGGTAACATCATTGGTGTATCTATAGTAAGATGTCAAGATTAATTTCCATAGAGTGTTATCAATATGTTCGTCTGGTATGACCCGTTTCCATTTTTCATCTATTTGACTGTAAGTTTCTTTATAAAACTGGATTGAGTATAGTAATGTGTTTGGTTTTACTTTGCTTGTTTCGATTTTGTGTTTTAGCGTGTCTTGAGAGTCGTTTATTGGTATTGCAGCTCTCATTTGATCTCTTATTGATTGTGGCAAACAGGCTATTAGTTGATAATATTTAAGGTAATCGTTATTTTTTATATTGTATAAATATTTAATATCTTCAAATTTGTAAAAGTCTTTTGAACGGTAATCAAATATGTGTTGTATGAATTGTACACCTTTATCATACCAATCTCTGTAATAAAAAGTGTTACCGTTGTTATTAATGTGTTTGTTGTTCCATATTATGATTTTTTGTGTCGGTATCTTTGGGTAGAACTGATTTACTTCTGTCCAAGAATGAATAATGTCAAATAAGAACTTATTTCCGCGACAAATTTTGTTAATCAAAGTATCGTTTAAATTACACTCAAAAACCAGGTTTCCACCGTATCTCTCAATAAGATTTGAATAAAATGTTTTATATTGGCTTTTGTTAGAGCGGTCTAATATTCTCTTTACCCATGACGCTTTAATTGAATTTACAAGTTTATATATGTCCGGTACTTTCAAACCCCCATGTTCGTAATCTTGTATTAGTAGATTTCGTTTTATTTTATCAGGTTTGTGATCCCATATAAAGTTAAATATATCTTTATTTATATCGTCAAGAATATGTTTTTGCGGGTTTGGTATAACAGTTAATGGATATATAATTTTTGGCAGTGCAAATGTTTTTATAACTGTCACTTTGCCAAGAAGAGTAAGTTTTCTGTGATGCCAACCTTTGAGACAATTTTTGAAGTTTTGTAATTTAGGGAGAAAATTGAGGTCTAAGAAGCTATTTTCAACATTTGTGAAATTTATACCAAGTGTTTTTGCTTCGTTCGATGTCCATATGAATTTCTTTTCTGGCAAGTAAGTTAAATTCGTGTCTTGCAATTTTCCTGCTCTTAATATAATTGTCTTTTTAGTGTTCAGTTTTAAACCAGATATCTGTCCGAACTCATCTATTGTATTGACTAGAGCGGTAAAAGATTTTTCGGTACCATCATTTATATAAGTCGCGTCATCGGCAAACAGTGATTGTTTTATCTCAATATTGTATATATTTAGGCCTACAATGTCCGTTTTGTTCTGTATAGCGTTGGAGAGTATATCGATACAAATAATAAATAGATAAGAAGAGAGAGGGCAACCTTGTCGTACTCCTCTTTCAATTTTCAATTCCTCAGAAAAGTATCCATTGTTGATGATTATACTACTGATATCATTATAAAACAGTTTAACCCATTGAATCAATTCGGCACCAAAATTAAAATGACGTAAACAATTTAACATGAACGAATGGTCCAGGCTATCGAAAGCCTTCTCAAAGTCAGCAAAAAATAAAATTCCTGGTGTGTTTGTTTTGTTTAAGTAAGATATACATTCATTTATCAGTCGAACGTTTTCTCCTATATATCTAGATTTTATGAAACCAGTTTGGAAGGGGCTTATTATTGATGGCAGTATACATTTTATTCTGTTCGCTATGGCTTTTGTGGCAACTTTGTAATCTACATTCAATAAGCTGATCGGTCTCCAGTTAGATAAAAATTCTGAGTCTTTACCAGGTTTTGGAATGAGAGAAATAATACCTTGTTTTTGGAGTAAAGATAAATGTCCTGATGTAAACGACGTGTTAATTGAGTTTGTGTAGTGGTGTTTTAAGTTGTTCCAAAATGTTTTATAAAATTCAACTGAAAATCCGTCTGATCCTGGACTTTTATTGTTTTTCATTTCGTTGAGTGCTTTAAAACATTCATGTTCTGTTAAAAGGCCTTCACATGATAGCATTTGTTCGTTGTTTAATTTGGTTGTTGAGTAGTCTAATAAAGATGACTCAGGTCTAATAAGGGTATTTTTCTTGTATAAATTAGAATAAAATTTATATTGTTCATTAACTATTTCCTTTTGACATATTGTAACTTTATTATTAATGTTAAGTTTATGCATTGTTTTCATTTCTGCTCTTTTCTTTTCGAGGTTTGAAAAGTATGCTGTATTTTTTTCATTGTTTTCTATATGAACAGCTTTTGATCTAAGAATTGAGCCATTGACACGTTTTAATATTATTTCGTTAAGCTCAGCTTTTAAGGACGATATTTGGTCTGTTATTTCATCAACATTTATATTTTGTAATTCCAGTTTGAATTCGAGTTTTGCGATGCTGTCAATTATTTCTTTTTCTTTTGCATTTGTATTTTTTTTTAGATTTGATGAATATGTTATCGTAGCGTTTCTGATATTTCCTTTTAAAATGTCCCATAAAGTTACTGGGTTTGCGTCTTCATTTGTATTCAAAGTATCTGTGATTGTATTTTCAATTATTTCCTTGTAGTCAGGCATAAACAGTAAGCTATTGTTAAATTTAAAATATCCTGGTCCACGTTTGTTTTCAATTGTACAAAGTCGAAGACTAACAAATGCATGATCAGTTCTGAAACTTGTGCGTATACGACAATCAGTAACAAGATTTTGAATGGAATCCGATATCAAAAAGTAATCTTATCGACAATGTATACTTGGTTTTGAGTTTGAATGCCATGTAAATTGTTTTTTGTCTGGGTGTTTTATACGCCATATGTCAATTAAATTATAAGTTTCGTTCATACTTTTAATAAAAGTCCGACATCGATTATGTCTATTTTGGTTGCCATTCTTCTTATCTAATCTTGCATCAATAATGGTGTTAAAATCGCCACCTATTATAATGCGTTTGTCAGAATTGTTATGTATAAATTCTTGCAGACTTTCGAAAACGTTTATATCGTCTGTATTTGGTCCATATATGTTAATAATGGTATACTCTTTTGAGTTGATTGAGAGTTCAATTGCCAATATTCTTCCTGTTTTTATTTGATACGTTTTAATTTCACCAAAAGTATAGTTTGGATGAATAAGAATTCCAACACCTTCACTGTTTGTCGAGACACCACTAAAAAAACAAAGACCTTTCCATTCTTTTTCCCACTGTTCCTTATATTTTTCATGAAAATGTACTTCTTGTAAAAGATAGAACGTCGAATTTTGTTCTTTCAACCAATGGAAAATCTGCATCCTTTTTTCTTTATTACCTAGTCCTCTGACATTAATAGTACATAGAGTGGTATCCATGTTAGGTTGGGTAGTGATGATTTATGCATAAATACCTCCATTTTGATTGTAGAGTAGATGACGTTTTTACTCAATAATAAATAATTGACTGATCTGAATTGCATGTGTAACTGAAAGATATCTATACTAAGCGGAGTTAATCTATATCGAAATATCTTTTTTTTTTTAATATGGAAATAAGTACTCTGTAAATATTTGTAGTTTTGGGTGAACGTTATGTAATGTTTTGCGTCGTTTACGTAGAAAAAGCTTTTGTTTTGTTGTTCGATTAATTATCAAAAAGTACCATACTTTTTAGGTAAGTTCATCTGAGTTAAGATAAATGCAAACATGGTTGTTTAACAAGTTAGTACAATTACATTTCATTTGACATATTAACATCATTATACACAATGATTTGTCTAATTTGCATCAATATTAGCATACAGCTTAAGTGTGGTTTTACATCCATGATATATACATAAAATACCCTGATTTCCAAAAAGGTACATTAACAGTGTAAGCAAGAGAGGGTTATACAGAGGCAAGTAGTAATGATAGTATATCTCACAATATATATGCTAAAACAATTTTGTATTTTCTTCAAAAGGAAATGAATCGGTACACTATTATTAAAATATCACGATAGAGACATCTTAGAATAGAGTACGATATTAGAATACAGAGGCACATTTTCATTTCCAATGCCTTTTCAGCAAAAACGAAACGAAAAGACGTGGTATATGTACATCTGATGACAAAATGCGAAGCATTTGAATATAGGGGTACAAGTAACATTGTCTTTTCAACAAAAGCGAAAAACGAAAAGACACAGTATATGTACATTTGATGATGAAATGCGAAGCATATGAATAAAGAGGTACAATTTACATTGTCTTTTCAACAAAAGCGAAACGAAAAGACACAGTATAATTATGTACATCTGATGATAAAATGCGAAGCATGTAAATATATAGAGGTACAAGTTACATTGTCTTTTCAACAAAAGCGAAACGAAAAGACACAGTGTAATCATGTACATCTGATGATAAAATGCAAAGCATGTGAATATAGAGGTACAAGTTACATTGTCTTTTCAACAAAAGCGAAACAAAAAGACACAGTATATGTACATCTGATGATTAATTGCGAAGAATGTGAATATAGAGGTACAAGTTACATTGTCGTACAACTAAAAACGTGAAGAAAGGGCTAGGTATGTCTCCGTAGAAATATTTAACAGTACGAGGGTGCCATATTTTTGATGCAAATGTCATCTGTTCAGGTGTTAATACCTCAACACGTTATTATTCATTTATATCCGAAATGAAGAATACAATGGGTTGATGTTTTAAATAGTATTTTAATAATATTTTAATGATGTCAATTTTATGAATGCAGGTGATTGTCATATGTTGTGTATTTTGAACAAAAAAACGACAAGGGAGGTAATTGTACTATTTAAAAAATAAATAAAGAAGCATTATAAACAGAAGTGTTCGAATGTAACAACATCAATAAGTTTGAGTTTACACCCTTTTACTACTGATTTTATTACTTAAATAATATTATATATATGTAAGTATTGAGGGAGGGTGGGCAAGTAATGCATGTTTTCTTAACGTGATCTATTTGATAATTGGCGGCATTTAAGCCTTTTTGCCTAGCTACACTGTCACTAAATCCAATAGGGTAATAATGTGTTGCATAATCTGCTTAAATAATCCGGTGATTACAGTTTCTATACTTCACGCCAGAAAGTTACGTGTGTGGCCAAGGTAGATCCAGCCAGCTGTCGTAGTCACTGTAGTCGACCCGAACGATGCGGTCCTGTTTATTTCTGTATAGTATCTTTCCGTTTGAGACCCATGCTTGATCAACCTCGTCTTTCATTTTGAGACGAACACTCATAAAAACATCGTGGTTAAGTTTTGTCAAGTCATCAAAAATAAAGATCCCGGTTCCCCGTAGGCTGCGTTTGCTTCTCATAACAAGATCTCGCTTCATGCGTGATTTGAACCTTACGATGACATCCCTTTTCCCGTCCGTAGTTTTTCGGAGCCTATGGGCGATGTCAATGTCATCGAAGGTAACGTTAATGTTGCGTTCGGTTAGCTTTTTAACAAGTTTTTGGGTCGTTTCTTCTGGTCTTTCTGGGTTGGCTTTGTCATTAGTTTCCGGTAGGCCTCTAATTCGAATATTGTTTAAACGCGTGTATTGTTCGAATTCATTGTGCGCAAATTCGTTTTTTGATTCATTTTCATGTACCTCTCTTTTTAGGTTAATAATTTCATTGTCTTTGTCTTTAATACGTTTTTCGAGCGATTCAATTTTCTTTGATTGTTTTTCTTTGTCAGTATCTCTGTCAAACTGTTGGTTCTCTAATTTGTCAATGCGTAAAAAAACTGACCCAAGCAGACTCTCTTTCATGTCGCTGAATATCTCTTTGATTATTTCTCTGATATTCAGTCCTTCACTATCTTTGTCTACAATTTGTTCGATTTTTTTCTCTAACAGATTTGTTGATTTGTCAATTTTTGAAGTCATGCTGTTTATTTTTCCGTTTATTTCCTTGAGTTGATTTTTAATACCTGATATTTCTCGCTCATCGAATATGAACTTAAAACAATTACAATTTTACTTAAATTACGGTTAACATTTATCAAGTATGACATGTATTTATAGCGCGGTTGTTATCTATGGTTTGAAGGACTTTAGAACATATTTGTTATTCAATGGTTGGCTAAAAAGGTTAAAATCAATCACGTCATTTTGTGAAATTGCATTCAAAACTAGTGTTTAATGGAAAGTGTAAGTGTGTATGAACAATGAATAGATTATAAAAACACTGCATTATTCAAATATATAGCATGATGTTAGACATAAGTATGAATTAATGAATGTAGTATGTCGCAATCCTTGTACTCACCAAAATACAAACGAGATCAATTTGGAATTGCAATTAAAATATTAAATTGATGCACTTTAAAAACATACTCGTTTCTGTAAACAATTAATATACTGTAGATTTGAAATTACCATTTGTTCTGTTCCCCAAAGTCTTATATCGTGCAATAAAGGAAAGGCACAATTTGGGTGGCAATTGTTTATTTTCTCTTGTATCTAGTGTCACAATTTGTGTTACAATTCGACACAGTAGTATTCGATACACTTACAAGATCTGCTCAGTGGTACATAATGGCATAACTTAATATACACCAAAATGAACAAGTACACGGTACAATTATAAGAAACGTGGCTGTTTCTAATAGCCCTTCCATATTACATGTTTAACATCAAACCTTTCTTTCTATTTTTCATTATTAACATAATGATACACAGGTCTTCAAGTTTATGTTTAATAAAACGTTGAAGATGTGTGCATATATCAGTAGACATGTCCTAAACAATAACATAGTGTGTTCAGTTCCCGCCAATGCATGTGAATTATTTACAAAACGTTCTCACTGGACTCGGCCTTTACATGTGGTTTTCGTGTTCATCATTTTTACAATTTATACCTTTAATTTTATAGCGCTATTTGTTTATAAAACAGTGACATGCAATATTTTACGTCTAAGGTACTTTCTAATATCTTATTATGGGGCAAAGTTTATCTTAGTAAATGTCTAAACGGCCTCTTTTCTCTATCAATTACGATGTGCAATAGGATCGAATCAAATATTGTCAAATCAAAATGATACCATTGCTGTCAGATTAAATACTATATTTGAACATGAGAGCTAGACTTATCAGAAATATAATCAGTCACGGGGTTAGTAGGTGTCCCTATATGGGAAATCAGGGCAAAAGAAACCATATTGGGTGAAAGCAAAGCTATATTAGTTCAGCTATAAACCCCGTTTAATTTATTCATCAGAATATTTAACGGGATCGGAAAATAGAGACCATTTTGGTACATTAATAATTTTGTGACACAATATGGACAAATATTGTGTCAAAACATGACGAGTCCTGAACCAATGGCGTTGCGTCATTTCTGTTGGAGGCATGCTTTTATATTAGTCACGTGGTGAGTGGATGACCCGATATGGGATATCCGGGGCAGAAATCATATCGGTGAAAGCGAAGCCGTATTGGTCACATATTTACACCGTATCGTATATTTCACATCGGAAACCTTATAACATGGTTTAATGTTTAATTTATTCATCGGAATATTTATCGGAATCAGAAAATATACGCAATTTTGGTATGTTATAATTTGGTGACCAAATATGGAAAATATGGGGTCAGCGCATGACCAGTCCTGAACTGATGGTGTTGCGTCATTTATGTACGAGGAATGATATATTGAAATTTTGAACCTAAGCTAATACCATACAAACATCATTAAAGAAGCGAGATTGACCTATGTTTGCGGTATGGTGAAACACAGGAAAAAGATAACAAGACACTCACATGAGCTGCTTAACAGCATAGCAGGCGCAAATACCCCTAACATAACAACCGTAGGTAGGCAGAGTTGTCCCGCTTTGACTTTAACTTAACTTAATTCCACTGAGCTTTAAAGACGTCTTTATTTACGTGCACAGTATTACATATAAAATGTCGAATACATATAATATGGCAAGTCAGTGATTATTACGCAAAAAATCAATAAAACAACCATGTTTCTTTTAAAGACAGATTGCGCGAAAATAACATTGCATAAGTTATATTTTAACGCTCACACTTTGTCCAAGATACCGATTTTATATCGTACGGAACAAATGTACTGTTGCGATAATCATGTTAACAGTTTAGATGCCTTTTTAAAAACTTTAAAATAAAGACGTAAACTCAGCGCACTCATTACAGCGATTATTATAAAATGTCGTTTTCGCCTAAACAATTATTATGATTCTATTTTCCGCTCATGATAATCCGCTAATGCTTGCTGACTTAGTGCAATAAAGCTCTACATCAACCACCCTGAATGGTTCTGAATTTTGGTCGTCACTCACTGAATCTGACATTACGAAGCTCGAACGTGACGTTCGTCTCGCTGCTAAGATGTGTCCAATCCTATACACGAGGACAAGAGCTGATATGGCTCTCAGTTTGTTGGGAATGCGTTATATTGTATCATAGATCGACCCACGAAATCTAAATTTTTCACCCAAACTATATACTTTAAATGCATCACTACTTGAGAAAAACGTGTTTGATTTTAGTTGACAGTTATTCTTTACGTTACTTCACGTTAGCTTGTTTACGGGTTGAAGCGTGTAAATAATAATTGAAATAAATAAAGCTTGTACGAATTGATTGCAGGAAGTCGGGTTGGAAATGTTATAAGGAAAATGCCGAATCTACAAGATACAAAACAATAACATTAAAATATAGATCAAACTTATTATAACGTTCGTGTGTTGCACGACTCTTGATGATTGAAAAATATATATTTTCTTTGGCAATCGTGGAATAAAACTCGATCGTACACAAAAATCAACAAATATCTTTCGTATATAACAATAGCATTGGGAGTATGTGACGACACAATGTACAAACAATAGAAAAGCGGTACATGTGCCTTATCAGTTATAATCGGAAAGCATAGGGTCGGGCCGGAGACATTTAAGGTGTTTCGGTGATACAGAACTAAACGTGACTTTGTGTTCGTAAAATCAAGTATTCCTCTCTTTCTCTTTGAAGTTATCTATGAAGGTATTAACAGTGCAATAGCATTGGTAATTTCATTGCACTTCGTAATGTTGTCAAGTGTTTCAACGGTTTATCTTTTTTATTACAATGATTATCTAGTAACTTAAGTAAGTTTACAATTACATCTACCCCCGATGTTGATAATTCGTCGCTATTGATTATTCACCACTAAAGTATATATTTACTGTCACAGTGGCCAAGCTAACGATGTCAGCCCCTTCAACCAAACATGACACACTAAAACTACCATTCATAATACAACTAAATAATAATAGAACGAAACTAAAACATGCACGCTTTAAAATTCAAAGTGTTTTAGAAATGTATTTGCTTTGATTTAATTAACTTTTTTATAACCGATACCAAATAGAATGACATCATCAGACATAAAACATAAAGCGATTTGTTATTGAATTCGTTCGGCATCGTCAGGGTCGTGTTTCTTTATTTAAGGTATTAGTACAATAAAAATAAAA
>NC_069137.1:41999328-42014328 GCF_026914265.1 Mya arenaria | reverse complement strand
GAACATACACTTCTGCCATATGTTCCATGACCAACCATTGTCATGTTATATAGCGTAGAAACCATTAATATTCAAGTGCATTTTGAATAAATATAGCAATTAATCAACGTACAGTCTGTTTTCACCGCCGTAAAGTAACCGTTTGGTTAATAACCGTATGTTTTTAGGCGAGGTGTCTCAAAGAATAAGCAACATACGTCGACATCATAAATGCATTGTAAAGTGCCCAGTCATTCATAACATGTTTTCAAATCATTAAGCCTTAAGAACATTGTTTTAGTGTTATTGTTTATAAATCAAGCCTTCAGATTAGTCTTGTTATTAGATTGATTAACGAATATCTTATATTGAAATTTGTTTGGAGAGAGCTTGTGTGTGACTTTTCAATGCCTACCCAAATCTGCTTTAATTGAAACTGAAATTCATGTTATTTACTTAAATTCTGTGTTTAATTAGTAGCAGAAGGCTTGCCTAAGAGTCGCCCATAATATGATATAATATAAACAATAATCAAAACTGAAAATTGATTTACCAAGTCGCAATATTTGCCCAAATTATATTGCTTTGTAATGATTTACACGGCAGGGTACTACTAAATGTTCGCAATTATGTTTCTGGTCTCACTAATCTTTACAATCATCCAGTATACAATGCAATTAGAGAACAAAATGGCTGTTAGGGCAATGCTGTTCCATGAAGCTGATGTCGATCCGGCTGCATTGCAACAGGTTGAGTTACACATGCAGACTTCCCCGACGTAATCATGCGCTGAAGCCTGTTCGCAATTATCTCTGCTATATCTGTAGCCGCTTGTTAGACAATCTCTCACGATATCTGTAAGTAGATAAGGTTATTTTTCTGCAGATAAAGTGTTTTACTGTGTTTGAAAACGGCTGTTACTAAATGATCATTGTAGCATTTAAGACATTTATGTCACAATGCAATCTAAATATAGACATATGTAGTGTTGTTCATAATTTTAAGATCTTAGACAGTAAACGAACGTTGTTTTATTATCTTAGTTTGAATCTAGATCCAGCCTTTGATCATCAAAAGGCATAATCATAAATGAATGAATATTTTATTTCGTTTCCGGTGCCGGCATAGAAGTCAGAACGGCGGGAATACATGCAGACGCGTTTAAGCAGAAGCAGACAACTTGTGTAAATCCGATTGATTTTTTGGTTGGGAAATAATTAGCCATAATGTAATTTGGTTGATCAATAGCCTTTTTATACCTTCGATGAACCAATCGGAGTGTTTCTATCTGCAAACTTGCCAAATGATTACCTACCTACAACCACTCATAGTTTTAAACAATGGGCTGCAGACAATATATATATATGAAAAACTACAAAAGGCACTTGTATTCTTCCCAAGATCTCTTTAACCGAACCCGTGAAGTACAGTTGTATAAAGTTTAAAAATAAACCCCATTTAATGGCAGAGGGTCAACGCCAACGAAATGAAATATAAAAACAAACACTCACAAACCAGTAACATGGAACAACGGCACAAAACTGCACAATCAATACACAACATACATAATATATAAAAACAAACAAGGGGAGTTATTAATAAATGATTAAGAGCGGAGATTAACTCCGGCAAAAACCTGGTCTGGAAGTATACTGAGACAGTTTAATGAGCCTGAGGGACTAGTATAATAATGGAAACTACAGAGACTCTTTCAGTAGTCAAACATGTAATCGATATCATTATATCAAGGTCAAACAAACACAGAACCATGGTAACACAACGTCCCAAGACAACAAACATTATACACAAGAATCAATTATCGTTATTATTGAAATATAAAAGTAACCGCTTTGACACAGTCGTTAAAATCAAAGCCAAAACCCATTGTATGTTTAACTCAATTGGCGATCGCACAACCTTTCTTTTGCTTTTACCAACAAGGTAAAAATAGCATTATAAGTTCGAACTACAACATTTTAACAAATTCAAACAAATCATGAAACACCAACACTTCAACTGAGTCATAAAACATTACAACCAAATTTAACATTCAATCGAAATACGAACTCTACAAAAAGTACTTAACAGGGTCGATACATCTTTTTGAGGTCGTTACCATCTACAGAGAACCGATGATGATTTTCAGTCGAAGAGCGTAGATGCGAACAACTGTATTGTCGCTAATATGGCAGGAGATAAACTAATAAACTATAAAAACTATTGTGTGGCAATATATGTGGAGAATGGCGTTGGAGAAGGTTATTTTATGTCAATGATAATCTGGTAATGAAACCACGGATAAGTATATAATTATGATGTTGTTTTTTTATTCAGACTAAACCAATCGGAGTGCAATTTCTGAAGTAACATCTGAAGAGTTTAAAGTATGTATTGTAAACTGGGTGGTGGTTGGCTGGTGATTTTAATTGAAATGTTGTATGTAACAGCTGTACACTTTCTTGTTTTCACATCTCTATAATAGAAAAAAGCTGGCTTGCTTTTCTATAACCATAAATATTGAGAAACTTAAAACAGTCAATGCAATTCACAAGTTTCTTCTCCCCAGAGAAAGGAAACTAAACGCATCAAGAATTAAAGGGGCTGCCTCACAGATGATAAAATAGCGGGGAAAAAAAGAAAATTGTCAAAAAATGACATAAACTTGGCATCGATGTGTACAATGCATTAAAACTTACTAATTGAAGTACCACATAGTTTACAATTTATTTAGGTTTAGCATTTATTTCGTATTTTTCCATTAAAAAAAGATTACTGGGTATGTCAGGTATAATTCATTCCTTATGCGTGATTGGCTAGTCGGTGTTATCATGTGATATTACCGATGTAGGGATATAGCTTAATTATGTCACACGATTAGAATAAGCCTTAATAGCTCAGTGAATAAGACGCTGGACTTTAATTTTGGCGACCGCGGGTTCGAACCCATAGTTGTATGAGTGAACTAGTGGTATATATGTCCGCCGCTCACTCTAGAGGCTTTGGGTACACCAAGAATACTTTCTCGTGACCTCTAGAAATGGAAATATTACCGTTATATGCCCAGGAAACGTATTCTAGCGTAAATAAAATCAGCTTTCAGCTGTCTGCACAATCAGGATATAAAAAGGGTAATAACGAGTGATATCGTTGGGCAGAAATTGTCCGGGTGGAATTGACATCGATACCGCCGTCTCGGTCGTCGACGATACGTTAGCGTTGACAACATTACTTCTTCTTAGTGTTTACATTTTGCAACGTAAGCCATTCAACACTTACAGAACACTTTACTACCTTAAAAACTAACGTACGCAATGAAAACCGTCTGACTTTGTATGACTTTATTTGGAGGTAATTTTCATGACACGCCAAGTATTTCTTTCAAACAATACTCTATTAAAAACACAGGCAAATCCCAAAAGTCATAAATCCAAAAATTAACACTGTTCGGAGATGACAAACATACTAAAATCCCACAGCCAAGCCCACGCATCAAAACAGCTTCACTGATAAATGATGGCATAACCGCCTTGGGACGGTCAAGAAAACACTAGCTCGCTGAAACTCGACGCTTCGGGGGATTCGAGCTTGTTTATATGACTATAACATCACACATGTCCAAATGTTCACGGCAAAGTTTGCAATACGTAATTTAACAGGGCGTGAACTGTTTCAGTAAAAGTCCTTAGCAAAAGATTAAATATGAGCTGAATAATATTTTTCACATGATTAATTATGAGAGTGTATCCGGGAAATGTATGGAGTGCGAGGATGAGAAATGTATTTAAAATGTTGACTGGAAATGTATGGAGTTTTACGAAGGAAAATATATGAGTATGTCGATAAAAAACCTATGAGGAGTGAAAAGGTAAATGTCTTGAGAGTAACAATAAAATATGTATGAAGAGTGAATACGGAAAATATAATGAGAGTGACAATGAGAAATGTATGGAGATAGAATACGGGAAATATATTGAGAGTGACAATGGAAAATGTATGGAGAGTGACAATGAGAAATGTGTGGAGAGTGAATACGGGAAATATATGGAGAGTAACAATAGGATATGTATGAAGAGTGAATACGGGAAAGATATGGAGAGTGACAATGAGAAATGTATGGAGAGCGACGACATGAACTGTAAAGTGAGTGAGGACGGGAAATGTATGAAGAGTAACAATAGGATATGTATGAAGAGTGAATACGGGAAATTTATGGAGAGTGACAATGGGAAATGTATGAAGAGCGACGACATGAACTGTAAAGTGAGTGAGGACGGGAAATGTATGAAGAGTGACGACGGGATATAAACAGAAAGTGACAATGGAAACTGTATGGAGAGCGACGACGTGAAATGTATTGAGAGTGAGAACGGGGAAGATATGGAGAGTGACGACGGTAAATGTATGGAGAGTGACGACACGAAATGTATGGAGTGTGACGACTGGAAACGCACGAAGAGTGTCGAGATAAATGTATGGGGTTGATGACGGGGAATGTGAGAAGAGTACCGATTGGAATTGTATGGAGAGTGACGACGTGAAATGTATAGAGAGTGAAGTCGGGAGATGTATGGAGAGTGAAGACGGGCGATGTATGAAGTGTGACGATCGAAAATATATGATGAGTGACGACGGGAAATGTATGAAAAGTGCCGATGGGAAACGCACGAAGAGTGACGAGGTAAATGTATGGGGTGTGACGAAGGGGAATGTGTGGAGGGTGACGATGGGAAATGTATGTAGAGTTACGACGGGAAAGGTATAAAGAGTGACAACGGGAAATGAATTTATAATGACGACGGGAAATGTATGAAGAGTTACGATACAATATTTGGAATATGACAACGGGAGAAGTATGGAGATTAACCACGGGAGAAGTATGGAGAGTGACCACGGGAAATGTATGGAAAGTGACTACGCGAAATGTATGGAAAGTGATTACGGGAAATGTATCGAGAGTGATGACGGGACATGTATTGGGAGTGACGACGGGAAATATGTGGATGGTGACCACGGGAAATGTATGGGGAATTTTTTTTTTTTAATTTTGGTTATTTAGTTCACCCGTTGGACTGAAACAAAATGTAATGATGACAACATACTTTAACGTTAAAAGCGATGGTTAATTGAATAAGATAGAACTGTAAGTGCCATATACCTTAATGCAAGTTATTTGTGCATATGTACATAGAAATATAGTCGAAGCTATATGCTTTTTAAATGGAAATAACTCAAGTAAGGGGCATTTTAATGTAATTAAACGTTGTCCAACTGTACGTACTGAATATAAATATATAACTATAATTTATCAAAAAGCATAATTTTGCATATGTATTGTGTTTGTAACAGAACTTAGAATCAAACGTGAACATTCTTATATATTAATAACACTGTACATTGTAAGGATATTATTTAAAGGAACTGATTTGTCTTGTGATTCAAATGTTTCTATATCAAGTAAGTATATGCTTTTCTACAAAGAGGGTTATACGTATTATTTCCGTCTTGTTTCCCTTGAACGGTCATAAAGTTTGTAAATACAAATGTACACGAGCAGCTGCTTTCATTATTGTTGTATGAGCCGTTAGAGAATATGGGAAGTACTCACTTGCTATATTTATAGTAATCTTCCGCTAGATTATTATATTGTCGAAACGCAATTATTTTTTTTTACACATTTCTATTTCTCTGCTACTATGCGCAACCTGATAACTGATTGAAAATGGACGTTAAGTTAGTTCCTTATTCTTAATCATTTCGATTTTTTCTGCAATTCACATAGTTGTTAATCATAAAAGTATATAACTAATTATCAAATAAGTGATTTTTTTGCATATATGCAATATTATATTTTGAATAAGACATAAGGAACTTGTTCCTTATTCCATATTAAAAAAAGGAATAAGGAATGAGTAACTAACTTATCGTCTATTACTTGAGCTTTGAAATACAAGAAAACTACAGGGACAAGCCTAGTGGATAGAATAATAACTATGCGGCTGTTTAGAGCAAATGGTTCTAAGCCACACACTCAACCCGTGTCATAAAACGTCAGAATACAATTAATCCCACAGTGTATTCGCAATAGGTCCTATTCCTTAACTTTATGATAATACTGTGAACAATTAGGGCCTGTTTCATTTAATATGTTAGTATATAAGTAAGCACCATTATTTCGCTGTTGTGCTAAATAATTTCACCTGCATTCCTGTAAATTTAATTTTAGCCAGTATTTAAATGAAAGCATATTTGAAAAAAGGAATTACATGAACATGTTGCCGTCTTAAATTTTTCTACGGAACAGTAAGTACAATGCAATAATCTGAATATATGCACTGCCAAGCCCATTTTCTTAGTGTTCAGTATCGTCAATATGAGTTTTAATTTCAACCCCTAGAGTAGGTAAATATTTTCACTGCCACGTTTTGTTGTTGCTGTCCCACGAACTGCATCATTTTTTATTTTTTTGAAATGAGATGCTAGTTTACGGAAACTAATTAGCAGTTTTAATTTGATTAATCAGATTAATGACTGAATCTGTCGCATTTGTTGAGGTTTGAATCTGTTAGCTGTAGAACAGTGCGTCTCTGAATTGAGTTATCTTTATGTTGGTACTTGTTTTGTTACTGTACTGGTCTATGTATCATTAAAATATGCAAAGGTAGTACACTTAAAAACACATGGCCCTTGTAATTGTTAATTTCATTTCCAAATGCAAAAACTATCGTTCACCTAAGTTTTATTGCACTGTTATTTTCCATATTGTCCATGATATATCACGTTGGAATAAAAAAAAAATCGTTATGACATACGTATACTACATTTCAAGTACTTAATCAAATATGCAAGGGCTACCTTTGAAACCCTTACGTTTTCGGTTTCATTGAACGGAAGTGTTTGAATAACAAACATTGTATAATTTATTGTGTACTTGATTGGAGGGAATTGCGTAAGAGAGTTTAATATATTACCTGATCAGATATGATCGTATAATCATATTTTATGAAGACATTGTTAAAATGACAATATCGCCTTTCGTCAATATTTACATACCAACACGACGCTAGACAGCACCTGTATCAATAGTCATCAACTTTATTCTTTGTTTACAGCAGAAAAACTTGAGATCACTTCAAATCAAATCTAGACATGTGAAGCAGCAAAGCAACGCTATGAACAAAAACACATTTAAAAGTAAAGAAGAACTATCTAGTTTATAGCATCATCATGATTTTTTAAGTTGTTTTAAATGTTGATAATTATGCGTATGCGGTAGGTTAAGTGAAATTTTGAATATATTATATTATTTTGTATTTTGAAATAGTTTGTCCACATGTCAATGTTTGATTAAAATAGTTATTTTCACTTTGTTATCCTTGTATTCTCTGAATACTGAAGGCAATATATTCTTTTATCGCCGTCATAAAGTAGTCTTTCTTCAGGCATTTCATACTTCGTGCTTGTGTTTCCATATCATTATAAGGTGGTTTGGTGAAAAACTTAACATTATAAAACAAGACCATATATTCTTGGTCTTGTTATTGACAGACCTAATTCATTCTATCTTTAAGACCCTTAAAGGTACACTCTTAATCCCAAATAATATTTAGCGTAATTAATACAAATACTTCAATATACAAATTAAGGATAAATAATGTCGAAATCAACTGTTAATATAAAAGTTACCGAGTAAAATATGAAAGAAAGGCTCAGCCAACACCGTTATTTCACTTTCTGAAACTATAATAAATCGCAGTAAATCTTTTAGCACTCACCAATCATTAGATACTATTTTTCATATAATAAGCTTTTAAATACACGGTTACAATCTTGTTATCAGTCATTCATTTATTTCCTAAATGCATTATTCAGGAAATAGTTAAGCGTTTATTACCCATTTTTTACGTTTGCATATGTATTGATTTTGAATAAGGGTGTCACTTTAAACATCATTATTTTGTTTACATACTATTGTGGGCATGAATTGAATGATTGTAAAAAGTACAGAGTAACATTTAGGTTGTTTTGTTATTTAATTAATATTACTTTTAAAGAATATTGCATTATGATTTGTTCTAAATCAAATCATGCGTTTTACACAACTCCATTACTTAAACATAATATAACAAGAGCTCATTTATGTCATAAATGACATTTTGCATTTTATTTCTATTTGCCTTGAAAAATATTATTTTTTGAAGTAACATCATACCATTAAGTGACTGTCATGGCATATGTCTTTACAAATATAATTGTACATGGATTCTTTTTGCATTAACAAAATTTGAAATATCACTTTGTAACTTTTTACATGACTCAGTATCTACAGAGTAATTCTTTACTATAAATCACTAAGTTGGAAATATATTTGGCGAACATGTCAGATATTTATTTGCATTTGGATGGAGATTTGTCGTTGTGATATAACATTTACCTTACAAGTAAAGCAACTTGAGATCATTTGAAAACTTCAATAACCCTTAAAACGCCTGGTACCAAATGTTAATCAATCAAAATAAAAACGCATGCACTGTAATTTATAACTTTTTTCGGCATTAAATACTTCATAGTGAGGTAAGGGTTATCTAAAAAGTTAAAACACTATACTTTTGTATGATGGATCGTAATTATATTGTACAAAGTACTTCATCTTAAAATTGGGTATAATTCAATAATCGTACTTTTAAATGTTGCTTTTTCCTTAGAAGTTTTGCATATAGAACAGATATGCTGCATATTTAACAGTTGTGTTGCTAAGGGTAAAGAAATGTTGCATATTAAAGAGAAGTGTTGCAAAATTGAACATCAATGCTGTAGAACCTTAATAAGCACTGAACCCGCAAGTATACGTAAGCTATGTTAAAAAACCACAACTCTTGGAAAATGTTGCATTTTGAACAGGAATGTTGTAAACTTAACAAAAATGTTGCAGTCATCTTTCTACCACCGTATGAAAGTTTGGCATAACAATTATCCTTTTTATTGGGTTTCCGACGATAAGATGAATGATTTTTTATGAGATGCTGTTCGAATAGGATTTAAGGTTATACAAGCGGTTTGCTTGTTATGTATTAAACTCAAAACAGTGACCTCAAATTTCTCCAGATAATAACCCATGCTTAATTCTAGTATAAAACCCGATTCAATCCGATAAGGCTGCATGGTTCTGCATAGTCAGCACATACATATGTGATAAATTAGTTGATAATCCGTTTTTAAGATTCCTGTTTTAAGTTTTAATAATTTGCATGTACAAAAACGTTCAAGGATTTTCTAATCATAAATTAGTCAAGTAACACAGTTGCTATAATTGCTATACTCCAACACACAACAAATATTTTCGCAATTTACAATATTTTCACAATTTAACAGTTCTCTCTTAATATCAAAAGGTATGTGACGCATACTACGTATTGCTATTAGTCACAACGTATGTATTTATTGACGATGCAAACGTACCGAAAGTTTGCAACTTGTTTATGAATACTATATTAAAACAATACCAGTTTTTTACACATTATATCGTATCCACCGAGTACCATCGTCACATGTCGAGGCTATGATGTAGTTGCCGGCCAAACCAGAAGTACGAAATTCACAACGCTTCTCCCACGAACGTCACTCGGACTCTCCATCATCAAACGTCACTGTCTGTTACTGCTTCCATTTCAACTTTTGTTTTCAGGTTTGATGTTGATAATATACTGTAAATTAGTTCGATTTGTTCTTGAATCTGTTTAGTATACAGTATGTTTGAATACTATTCTGGACTTATATGATTGTAAGTTGATAAAAAAGATATACTCTTTAAATGTTGTTTGAAGTAATATCGTTCCTTTTTATAGCGTGTATAGTTCTACTAGAGCATGAAGGACATTCATGTAATTGATGACATAAATAAAAAATTGGCTTGTCTCATCATATAAAATATATAATATAAAACCATATTAACAGATACTTATTTATCTCCAAACGTTGGCATTACTCTTTTATCAGTTGATATATCAAACATAGATCAACGAAAGTAACGCCAACGTAATAATCTGTTTAATGGCGGCTCATCATTAAATTGAACATGAATGCTGTTGATACATTCAATTAAAAACATATATATATATATATGTTATAGGCACATACATATGAACATGATAATAGTATCGACAAACACTTATTACATGATTATATAGACATGTACAACAGTGTATTTCTACGAAATATGCGCCTGGTGTGTAGCTGAAAGAAAGGACAGTCGGATTACCTAATTGCGCTACCAACTGAGCTACTTTGTTAACTTCAAAGACATATGAGCCGCGTCGCGCGATTTTGGGCCTTCGGACATATTTTTGGTATTACAATGTTTTAAGGCATTTGAATGCCATGTAATTTCAAAAAGATATTCTGAAAATTTCATGTTGATATCACTTAAATTGCGTAAGTTACGTGTTTACAAGTGAAATAATGTATTGCGCATTTTGAATAATAAATTTGACGTCATTCAAATGACGTCGTAATAAAAGTGCAATATTCAAATGACGTGCAAAATTATTGTATCAATATTACAACTAGCTTATAATTTAAATTATTTTCTTATCACAGAGTCTTTAAGGAACATAAATAAAAATAAAAAGAATGAATCATTTTTGTATTTTTAATACATTTGGCCGTTTTAAACACAGACTATCAATCCAGTCAAAATATGTCGGGACGAAATCCATGGTTGCTATGGAAACATGAGTAAGCATATGGTCATAAATTATCGAGAAAATGATGCACCAATGACAAACCTTAAAAAGAAAGAAGTAAGGAAGAAATTGATTTACATAGAAAAAAATCATTATTTTTGGCATTTTTTATTAATGATTATTTCATTGGTAATAATTATGTCCGAAGGCCCAAAATCGCGCGACGCGGCTCATATATCCTTTTCACATTGTTTCATTTTTCTACAACACACTACGTTTTGGTGTTAATCATGTACTGTGGCAATTTCTGACAGTTACTCTTTTTCTTTGTAGGCTATCCTGAGTGTAGTAAAAACCGATTTTGCGTCGAATGGCCACCAACTAGTATCTATTTGTTTTAATAGATCGGACAAGTATCTATGGGCATGTACATAAGAAAATCGAAACCTAACTCCATGGTAAGATGAGTATTGTGCAAACTGAATTAAGAGTTTTAGTTATTTCATTTTAAATAAGTACAATGGATATGTTTTGTGTTTAACACCTAATGTTTGAAATCAAATCCAATACAAAGTTTTAACGCAATTATTGACATTGACTGTGATAAAAAACAGAACAGCGCCCATGACCCACAATACTGAAATCACGGCTGGTATTTTATTCGGGTGGTTAAATACTTTATTAGGTATATAAATCGCGTTCATTGGATATCCGAATTTCGGAGGCGTTCGATGTGTCTGTGTGTATATTATTGGTTCAACTCCGGTATATTTAAACGCTTTACTGTCGGTAAAGACACATTTTCTTCACGTATATTCTACTGATACGTGCTTTTGCTTCAGTTGCACTATGCATAGCATTATTATCATTTTGATGGATATAGTGGAGATTAATGTTTACAAATGAAGAATATTCTATAGCTAGGATAAAACTACTTCACACATAAGGACTAGAGTAGAGACACAATATCACAGTGAGGTTTAATATAATCATAACAATAGAAATAAACACTTTTCTTCAAGCGTTTACATTTAATTTTGTTACCTTTGGATTTAATGTACCATGAATCACAATTAATGCTGGTATCGCTTTGTAATCTGGGGGGGGGGGGGCAATTTATATAAAGTAATGTAATTTTGTTTTAGGTAGTGATGCGGTTGTCATGGATTTGATATTATTCTGTGATAATTCAGAATACTTCTCACAGAATTAACGAAATTTGAAACATAACATACTCATGCATCGTTTCAGTAATATTATGGCTTCACGACGAAAACAGTCATATATCTATGATGATGACACAGATGAGGTTGATTTCGATTTCTACTGTTCTGACACGGAACAAAAATGTCAAGCAAAGCTTAACAACGATTGTGAAAACTGTAAGTTTGTTCATACTTGGACGAATTGAACCTTGAACGATTTTGAATGTTTTTTTTTTTTTTAAAAGAGCATCATTGTATACAATACATATTTTATGAAACTTCAAGTTTTTCTTTTTAATTTTAATGGCACGCTTATTGGTGAAAAAGACTTATATATACATTGCACTTCAAAAGCATATCTCAATAACAGATCGGAGTTCAACTAAGACAGTTAACGTTTAAATATTCATTAAGTATAAAAACTTTATGTGTTTGTAATTTCAAATAAAACATACTGTCGTTTTTATTATTTTACGATTCATATTGATTTATTAAACAAATTTTAAAAGTTTGACAATTAGAAGAAATGATTTCATAAAATATAAATGAATAAGAACAAATAAATAAACAAAAAGAACAACACATACTCACAAATGGAAATATATATAAACATGTAAAGAAAGCCTTAATGAGTCAGCTATTTCAGATGTTTCAATTTTTATTTGTACATGTAGTCGTAAGAGAAAAAAAAAATATGTAAACACTATTTTCTTTCCAGTGATTATTTCACAAAGACCTGAACAAAATGAACTTCAAATAAAGATTAATAACGAATTGAAAGATGAGGAAATAGCGGAAAATGTCATGGAAATACGAGAACCGTATACACCATCAGATATAAAAGTTATTCCTCTTGACGGGGAGGAAGGTAAAAAAACAGCTTCCATAAAATCAGCAGGAAATGAGGAAAACAAAAAAATGGCATGTTCACTTTGTGCTAATCGTACTCGTGTTTTGAACGTATCTCAGTTAGAGAAGGGACAACATATTTCAATGCCAGGTAAATATGGAAAGCTTTATGAGCACCATGCAATCGTCATCGACGTAAAAAGTACGTCAGGAACACAAGTTTTACTGGAGCTGATACATTTTCGCAGAGACGAGAAAGATAAAATCATTAAAATTACCAAAAATGAGCAAACATATGACCTTGGATTTAATCAACTTTATATCACACAATATGGGCATCGCAGACATTCAAGGAAGGATATTGTTAAACGCGCAGATACAATTATGTGTGATTACAAACAATCTAAGTTTAAGAAATACAACTTTTTGCAATTAAACTGTGAACATTTTGCAACTTGGTGTGTAAACGGTAAAGAAGAATGTTTTCAAGTTCAAAAATGTTTAGACTTTCTTGTCAAAGTTACCACAGCGGTCTTTTGCGGTAGTAGTCGAGTAGTTAGGGCGCTTTTAAAAGTTCTAATCATGAGTACGGATAAACTAGCGGCTTTTTTGTCTTACGCTGTTCCAGAAATTAGTATTGGGGCAAATGCGTGTGTTTACTTGTTGTATTGTATTGCAAATACAGTATACGTATACTGGAACTACAGGACAAAAAATGTATGTAGGGCTTGTTTGAAAAGGAAATTGAAAGAGATGTGGTTAAACTTTGGAGTTTTTGTTGGATTAGCTGCTTTACAATTTGTGATTTACACTTTTGCATTGTCATCCATTGGACCTATAATAGGAAACCCGTTGATTGCCGTTGTAGTTTTGTTGTTTATTGCGTTGCAAGTTGCTGTAATAAAGATAATACGCGTCCTTAGAAATCCATTTCAAGTGAAGAAAAGGAAAATTAAAACGCCCTTGCAGCTTAGAGTTGCAGACATAGTGGCCTTCAGATATTATGGACTAGAGCATGTCGCAATTATTTCGGATATTACGGATGTAAACGAAGGATCACGGTCAGCAAGAGTCAAATGCATCCATTATGGTCTTCGCCATTTGTTTGCGAAGAGAGAAATTGTTGACGAAGACTTTGAAATGAATCTTGCAGTTTCATCATGGCATGTATATGACGTAAATGGCCCACATACTTATTCAAGGGACAAAAGGCTAAGTCGTGCCAGAAAAAGGGTCGGTGAAAAAAGATGGAAAATCACAAATAGATCAGACTTTTTATGCCACTGGGCAACAATTAAAACTACAAATGAAGATGACATTTTTCCGGAGGTCCACACTGATGAAAAGCTACCCGCAGGAAAGAAAGCAATTACAAACACTCGCAACGATAACGAGGAGAACATGCCAGTTGATCTGTTGAACACAACACCCGTGTACATAGCTGAAGAGCTAAGATTAGGTGATGTTGTAACTTTTAAAAACGAAAAGGGTATACTGGTTAAGAAGAAAACGACAGATGATCAACAAAAAGAAGTGTTAATAGATCTGATCATTCCTGAATACCCAATTGTAAAACGAATAAAATACACCGTAGACTTGAACACAAATGATATATATGTGTTGCATTACCACCCAGCTCGTTGCATTCCAATGCAAGAGCGTGTGAAACGGGCATTGTTTCTGGAAAAAAAACGTGTGCCCTTTTATGCCAGTAATGCACTCATAAAAGCCTGCATCGTGAAAGAAAGGCTATTCACATTTACAAGATTTTTTCGGAAATTTTCGATAATGTTCGATGATTCACCAGATGTGGATTCAAGCTGTTCATCATGATAGGTCATTGTACATTTGTTTGTGCATACAAATGTATGCTTACATATAGATAAGATACAGGAGAGACAAATATCACTACAAATGCCATGTTACTCTATTCATATACCCCTTTTTGTTTTATTTGAATGTTTACAAAATTGTTCAATGAGCTGATATTACGAAATCAAGCTGTAACGAACAAGTCACGAACTTTCCGAGGAGGTCGTTATAAGCGAAGTTTACTGTGTTTTTCTTAGCCCACTGCACAGACAAAATTGCAACAATTTATAAACAGCCCGAAAGGTAACATATTATCTTTCATCAGTGTGTTTATAATATGTAAGTCTAACATTATAGATGCTGTGAAGATACATATTCATATTTATTACCTCATATTCGGTTTACTCGTTTCGTCGTTAGTCAAGATAATTAGTGATGAAGATTTTGTTCTTTTGATTTATGATGCAATAAACAAA